>NW_028327607.1:127724-377199 GCF_031878675.1 Megascapheus bottae | reverse complement strand
TTAACCCTAACCCTAAACCTAACCCTAAACCTAACACTCTAACCCTAATCCTAATCCTAACCCTCCAACCCTAACCCTAACCCTGTAACCCCAACCTAATCCTAACCCTAAACCTAACCCCTAACCCTCACCCTCAACCTCACCCTCACCGTCACAATAACCCTAAACCTAACCCTAACCCTAACCCTCACCATCACTCTCAACCTCACCCAAATCCTCAGCCTAACCCTAACCCTAAACCTAACCCTCTAAGCCTAACCCTAACCCTAACCTTTTAACCCTAACACTAACCCTAACCCTAATCCTAATCCTAACCGTAAGCCTAAACCTCACCCTTACCCTCAGCCTCAGCCTAACCCTCACCCTCACCCTAACCCTAGACCTCACCCTCAACCTAACCACAACCCTAACTCTAAACCTCACCCTCACCCTCACCCTCACCCTCACCCTCACCCTAAGCCTACCCTAACAATAAACCTAAACCTAAACCTAACCCTAATCCTACCCTAAACCTAACCCTAACCCTAACCCTCACCCTCACCCTCACCCTAACACTAACCCTAACCCTAAACATAACCATAACCCAAACCCTCACCCACACCCTCACCCTCACCCTAACCCTAACCTTAACCCTATAACCCAAACCATAACCCTAATACTCTAACCCTAATCCTAACCTAACCCTAACCCTAAACGGAACCCTAAACCCAACACTAACCCTAACACTCACCTCACCCTAATCCTAACCCTAACGCTAACCCTAACCCTAACGCTACCCCTCACGCTCACCCACACTCTCATCCTCACCCTCAGCCTCACCCAAACATAACCTAACCCCTAACCCTAAACCTAACCCTCTAACACTAACCCTAACACCAACTCTCTAACAACAACCCTAACACTAACACTAACCCTAAACCTCTAACCCTAACCCTCTAACCCTAAACCTAAACCTAAGCATAACCATAACCCTAATCCTCTAACCCTATCTGTAACCTAACCCTAACCCTAACCGTAACCCCAACCCTCAACCTCAACCTCACCCTCACCCTCACCCTCAGCCTAACCCTAACCCAAACCCTAACCCTAACACTAACCCTAACCCTAACCTTAACCCTAACCCTCATCCTCACACTCAACCTAACTCTAACCGTAACACTAAATCTAACCTTCACCAACAATCTAACCCTAACCCTAACACTCTAACCCTGACCCTAACTCTAACCCTAAACCTAACCCTCTAACCCCAACCCTAACCCTAACCCTAACCGTAAACCTAACCGTAACCCTAACCCTCACCCTCAACCTCACCCTCACCCTCACCCTAACGCTAACCCTAACCCTAACCCTCACCATCACCCTCAACCTAACCCTAAGCCTAACCCTAACCCTAATCCTAACACAATAACCCTAACGCTAACCCTAACCATAACACTCTAACCCTAACCATAACCCTAACCCTAACCCTAAACCTCACCCTCACCCTCAACTTCACCCTAACCCAACCCTCACCCTCACCATCAACCTCACCTCACCCTCACCCTAAAGCTAACCTAACCCTAACCCTCTATCCCTAACCCTAACCCTATCCCTAACCCTTTAACCCTAACCCTAACACTAACCTAACCCTCTAACCCCAACCCTAACCCTAACCCTAACCCTAACCTAACCCCTAAACTTCACCCTCAACCTCACCCTCACCCTCATCCTCACCCTAACCCTAACCATAACCTAAACCTAACCCTAACCTTCACCATCACCCTCAACCTCACCCCCACTCTCACCCTCACCCTAACCATAACTGTAACCCTAATCCTAAAACCCTTACAATAACACTAATCCTCAGACACTAACACTAACCCTAACCCTAACCCCAACCCTAACACTAACACTAACACTCACCCTCACCCTAACCTAACCCCTAACCCTAACCCTAACCTGAACCCTAACCCTGTAACCCTAACCCTAACACTAACCTGAACCTCTAACCCTAACCCTAAAAATAACCATAACCCTAACGCTAACACTAACCCTAAACTTCACCCTCACCCTCACCCTCACCCACAGCCTAACCGTCACCCTAACCTTAACCCTAACCCTATACCTAACCCTCACCCTCACCCTCACACTAACCATAACCCTAAGCCTAACCCTAACCCTAACCCTCTAACCCTAATCCTCACCCTCACCCTTACCCTAACCCTCACCCTCAACTCACCCTCACCCTAACCCTAACCCTAACACTCACCCTCACCGTCACCCTCAACCTAACCCTAAGCCTAACCCTAACCTCATCCTAACCCTATAACCCTAACGCTAACCCTAACCATAACACTCTAACCCTAACCCATAACCCTAACCTTAACCCTAAACATAACGCCCTAACCCTCTAACCCTTACCCTAACCGTAACCCTAACTCTAACCCTAAACCTCACCTCACCCTCAACTTCACCCTAACCCTAACCCTAACCCTAACCCTATCCCTCACCCTCACCCTCACCCGCAACCTCAAACCTCATCCTCACCCTAAAGCTAACCAAACCCTAACCCTAACCCTCTAACCCTAACACTAACCCTATCCCTAACCCTTTAACCCTAACCCTAACACTAACCCTAACCCTCTAACCCCAACCCTAACCCGAACCCTAACCCTAAACCTAACTCTAAACTTCACCTCAACCTCACCCTCACCCTCATCCACACCCCTAACCCTAACCATAAACCTAAACCAACCCTAACCTTCACCATCACCCTCAACCTCACCCCCACTCTCACCCTCACCCTAACCATAACTGTAACCCTAATCCTCTAACACTTACAATAACTAATCCTCGAACACTAACCCTAACCCTAACCCTAACCCCAACCCTAACACTAACACTCACCCTCACCCTAATCAAACCGTAAACCTATCCCTAATCTTAACCTTAACCCTGTAACCCTAACCCTAACCCTAACCCTATCCCTAACCCTCACCCTCACCCTCACACTAACCATAACCCTAACCATAACCCTAAACCTAACCCTAACCCTCTAACCCTAATCCTCACCCTCACCCTAACCCTAACCCTCACCCTAACCCTCACCCTCACCCCCACCCTAAACATAACCCCAACCCTAACCCTAACTCTCACCCTAACCCTAACCCTAACCCTCTAAACCTAAAACTAACCCTAACCCTAACCCTAAACCTCACCCTCACCCTCACCCTAAATCTAACCCCAACCCACACCTCAACCTCAACCTCACCCCTCACCCTCAACTTCACCCTCACCCTCAGCCTAAACACAACCCTAACACTAACCCTCTAACCCTAACCATAACACTAATCCTCTAAACCTAACTCTAACCCTAACCATAACCCTAACCCTCTAACCCTAAACCTAACCCTAACCCTAACCCTAACGCTGAACCTAAGACTAACCCTAACCCTATCCATAACCCTCAACCAAACCCTCACCCTCACACTCACCCTCACCCTAACCCTAACCTCACCCTAACCATGACCATAACCATAACCATAACCCTAACCCTAACCCTAACCCTCACCCTAACACTAACCCTAACCATAACCATAACCATAACCCAAACCATCACCCTCATCCTCACCCTCACCCTAACCCTAATGCTAACCCTATAACACAAACCATAACCCTAATCCTCTAACGTTAATCCTAATCTAACTCTAACACTAAACCCAACCCTAAACCCAACACTAACCCTAACTCTCACCCTCACCCTTACCCTATCCCTAACCCTAACCTTAACCCTAACCCTAAACCTAACCCTAACCCTTACCCTATCACTAACCCTCTAACCCTAAAACAAACGCTAACCCTAACCCTAACCCTAACCCTAAGGCTCTAACCCTAACACTAACACTCTAACCCTAAACCTAAACCTAAACTAACCCTCTAATCCTAACCCTAACCCTAACCCTAACACTCTAACCCCAACCCTAACCCTAACCCTAACCCTAACCCTTACCCTCACCCTCAACCTCACCCTCACCGTCACCCTAACCCTAAACCTAACACGAAGCCTAACCGTCACCATCACTCTCAACCTCACCCAAATCCTCAGCCTAACCATAACCCTAACCCTAACTCTCTATCCCTAACCCTAACCCTAATCCTAAGCCTCTAACCCTAATACTATCCCTAACCCTAACCCTAACCCTCTAACCCATCCCTAACCCTTACCCTCACCCTCACCCTAACCCTAACCCTAACCCTAACCCTCACCCTCACCATCACCCTCAACCTCACCCTACCCTAATCCTAACCCTAACCTTAACTCTAACCCTAACCCTAACCGTCTATCCCTAACCCTAACCCTACCCCTAACCCTCACCCTCAAACTTACACTCACCCTCACCCTAACCCTAACCCTCACCATCACTCTCAAACTCACCCTCTCCCTCCCCCTACCCATAACCCTAACCCTAACACTCACCATCTCCCTCACTCTCACCTTCACCCTATCCCTCACCCTAACACTAAAACTAACCCTAAACCTATAACCCTAACCCTAACCCTATCCCTCTAAACCTAACACTAACCCTAACCTTAACCCTCACACTAAACCTAACGCTCAACCTCACCCTCAACCTCACCCTCTCCCTCCCCCTACCCATAATTCTAACCGTAACACTCACCATCTCCCTCACCCTCAACTTCAAGCTATTCCTAACCCTAACCCTAACTCTAACCATAACCCTAACCCTAACCGTCACCCTCACCCTCTCCCTCACACTCACCCTCTACCTCACCCTCCCACTTACCTCACCATAACCCTAACTCTAACCCTAACCCTCTAACCCTAACCCACACCCTCACCCTCACCTTCACCCTCACCCTTAACCCAACCCTAACCTTCACCCTCACCGTAACGCTCACCCTCACCCTAACCCTAACCCTAACCCTCATACTCACCCTCACCCTAAACCTAACCCTAACCCAAATCCTAACCCTCACCCTCACCATCAACCTAACCCTAACCCTAACCCGAACCCTCACACTGAACCTCACCTTCACCCTTACCCTAACCTAACCCTCACCCTAACCCTAACCCTAATCCTCACCCTCAACCTCACCCTCACCCTCACTCTAATCCTAACCCTGGCACTAACCCTAACCATAACCCTAACCCTAACTCTCACCCTTACCCTCACCCTCACCCTAACCCTAACCATAACTCTAACACTCTTACCCTAAACATAACGCTAATCCTCTAACCCTAACCCTAACGTAACCCTAAACCTAACTCTAACCCTCAAGCTATCACTAACCCTGACCCTCACCCTTACCTTAACCCTAACCCAACCCTAACCCTAACCCTAACCCTCCCGCTCACACTCAACCTCACCCGCAGCCTCACCCTAACGCTCACCCTAACCCTAACCCTAACCCTAAACCTAACCCTCACCCTCACCCTAACCTTAACCCTAACCCTATCCCTAACCCTCACCTTCACTCTCACCCTCAACCTAACCCTAACCGTAACCTTAACCCTAACCCTAAACCTAACCCCAACCCCAACCCTAACATTAACCCTCTAACCATAACCCTAAGCCTAACCCTCTAATCCTAATCCTAACCCTCAATCTAACCCTACCCCTCTAACCCCAACCCTAACCGTAAACCTAACCCTAACCCTAACCCTAATCATCACCCTCAACCACAACCTCACCCTCACCCAAACACTAATACTAAACCTAATCCTAACCCTAACCCTAACCCTAACCCTCACCGTCACTCTCAACCTCACTCTCAACCTCACCCTCACCCTAACCGTAACTCTAACCCTAACCATCTAACCCTAACCATAACCCTAATCCTCTAACCCTAAGCCTAACCCTAACATTAAACCTAACACTAACCCTAATCCTAACCTTCACCCTCACCCTCACACTCACCCTAACCCTAACACTAACACTCACCCTCACCTTCACCCTGACACTCAGCTTCAACCTCTCCCTAATCCAAACCCTAACTCTAACCCTAACCCTAACCCTCACCCTCACCAGCACTCTCACACTCGCCCTCACCCTCACGCTAAACCTAACTCTATCCCTAACCCTAAACCTAACCCTAACCTTCTACCCCTAACCCTAAACCAAACCCTCTAACGCTAAACCTAACCCTAACCTTAAACCTAAACCTCTAACCTTAAAACTAACCCTAACCCTAACCCTCAAACACACCTTCACCCTCACCCTAACCCTAACCCTAACACTCACCCTCACCCTCACCCTCAACTTAACCCTCACCATAACCCTAACTCTAACCCTAACCCTAACACTATAAACCTAACCCTAACCCTAAGCTTAACCTAAACCTCACACTCATCCTCACTCTCACCCTCACCCTCTCCCTAACCCTAACCCTAACCATAACCCTAACACTCATCCTCACCCTCACCCTCATCATAACTCTCACCCTAACCCTCTTACCCTAACCCTTACCATATAACCCTAATACTAACCCTAACCCTAACCCTCTCACTCTAACGCTAACCCTAACCCTCCCCCTAACCCTAAACCTAACCCTAAACCTTACTCTAACCCTCGCCCTCACTCTCACCTTCACCCTCACCCTCACCTTCACCCTCACCCTAACCCTCCCCCTAACCCTAACCCTAACCCTCACCCTCACCCTCACCCTCACCCTCACCCTAACTCTAACCCTAACCCTAACCTTAACCCTAACCATAAACCTAACCCTAACTCCAACCCTAACACTAACCCTCTAGCCCTAACACTAACCCTAACCCTCTAATCCTAACCCTAACCCTCAAACTAACCCTAAACCTCTAACCCCAACCCTAAACCTAACCCTAAACCTAACATTAACCATCACCCTCAACCACAACCTCACCCTCACCCAAACCCTAATACTAACCCTAATCCTAACCTTAACCCTAACTCTCACCATCACCCTCAACCTCACCCTCACCCTCATCCTAACCTTAACACTAACACTCACCCTCACCCTCACCCACACATTCACCCTAACCCTAACACTAACACTCACCCTCACCCTCACCCTCACACTCAGCCTCACCCTCTCCCTAATCCAAACCCTAACCCTAACCATAACCCTCACCCTCACCCTCACTTTCACCCTCAGCCTCACCCTCACGCTAACCCTAACCCTAACCCTAACCCTAAACCTAACCCTAACCCTCTAACCCTAACCCTAAACCTAACCCTCTAACACTAAACCTAACCCTAACCTTAACCCTAAACCTCTAACCCTAAGCCTAACCCTCAAACTCACCTTCACCCTCACCCTAACCCTAACACTCACCCTCACCCTCAGCTTAACAATCACCATAACCCTAACTCTATCACTAACATTAACACTAAAATCCTAACCCTAACCCTAAACTTAACCCTAAACCTCACCCTCATCCTCACTCTCACCCTCACCCTCACCCTCACCCTAACCCTAACCCTAACACTCACCCTCACCCTCACGCTCACCCTAACCCTAAGCTTAACCCTAACCCTCTAACCCTAACACTAACCCTAATCCTCTAACCCTAACCCTAACCCTAACCATAACAATAATCCTCTAACTCCAAACCTAAGCTAACACTAACCCTAACCCTAACACAAACTCTCACTCTCAACCTCACCCTCACCCTCACCCACACCCCCACCCTAACCCTAACCCTAACCCTCACCCTCACCCTCACCCTAAACCTAACCCTAACCCTAACCCTAACCCTAACACTCACCCTGACCCTCACTGTAACTCTCACCCTAACCCTAACTCTAATCCTAACCCTAACCCTATAACCCTAAAACTAACCCTAACGCTAACCCTCTAAATCTAACCCTAACCCTAACTCTCATCCTAACCCTAACCCTAACCCTAACATTTACCCTAACCCTCACCCTCACTCTCACCCTCACCCTCACCCTCACCCTAACCCTAACCCTAACCCTAAACCTCACCCTCACCATCACCCTCACACTTCACCTCACCCTTACCCTAATCCTAACCCTAAACCTCACCCTCACCCTCATCCTAACCCTAACCCTAACTCTAACCCTAACCCACAACCCTAACCCTCACCCTCACCCTCATTCTCACCCTCACCATAACCCTAACCCTAACCCTCAACGTCAGCATCACCCTCACCCTCACCCTCAACCTAACCCTACCCTTGCCCTCACCCTCACCCTCACCTTAACCCTAACCCTAACGCAAACCCTGTAACCCTAACCCTAACCCTAACCCTAACCCTAACCCTCACCCTCACCCTCACCCTCACCCTCACCATCACCCTCTCCCTCACCCTCAAACTAACCCTCACCCTAACCCTAAACCGAACCCTAACCATCACTCTCACCCTCACCCTACCCTAATCCTAACCCTAACCTTAACTCTAACCCTAACCCTAACCCTATCCCTCTATCCCTAACCCTAACCGTACCCCTAACCCTCACCCTCTACCTTATTCTCACCCTCACCCTAACCCTAACCCTAACTCTCACCATCACTCTCAACCTCACCCTCTCCCTCCCCCTACCCATAACCCTTACCCTAACACTCACCATATCCCTCACCCTCACCTTCACCCTATCCCTCACCCTAACCCTAACTCTAACCCTAACCCTAACCCTATAACCCTAAACCTAACCCTCTAAACCTAAACCTAACCCTAAACCTAACTCTCACACTAACCCTAACCCTAACCCTCACCCTCACCCTCACCCTCACCCTCACCCTAATCCTAACCCTCATACTCACCTCACCCTAAACCTAACCCTAACCCAAATCCTAACCCTCACCCTCACCCTCAAACTAACCCTAACCCGAACCCTAACGCGAACCCTCAACCTCACCCTCACCCTTACCGTAACCCTAACCCTCACCCTAACCCTAATCCTGACCCTAATCCTCACCCTCAACCTCACCCTCACCCGCACTCTAATCCTAACTCTAGCACTAACCGTCACCAAAATCCTAACCCTAAATCTCACCCTTACCATCACCCTCACCCTCACCCTAACAATAACCCTAACTCTAACACTCTAACCCTAAAGACAACCCTAACCCTCTAACCGTAACCCTAACCCTCACTCTCACGTTCACCTTCACCCACCCCCCCAACCCTAACTCTCACCCTCACCCTCACCCTCACCCTCACCCTCAGCCTCGCCCTACGGCTCACCCTAACCCTAAACCTAACCCTCACCATCACCCTCACCCTAAACCTAACCCTAACCCTCACCCTCATAGTCACCCTCACCCTCACCCTAACCCTAACCCTAACCTTAACCCTAACCATAAACCTAACCCTAAACCAACCCTAACACTAACCCTCTAACCCTAACCCTAAACCTAACCCTAACCCTCTAATCCTAACCCTAACCCTCAAAATAACTCTAACTCTCTATCCCCAACACTAAACCTAACCCTAACCCTAACCCTAACCATCACCCTCAACCACAATCTTACCCTCACCCTCTCCCTAATCCAAACCCTAACCCTAACCCTAACACTCACCCTCACCCTCACCCTCACACTCAGCCTCACCCTCTCCCTAATCCACACCCTAACCCTAACCCTAACCCTCACCCTCACCCTCAATCTAATCCTCTCCCTCACCCTCACGCTAACCCTAATCCTAACCCTAAACATAACCCTAACCCTAAACCTAACCCTAACCCTCTAACCATACCCTAAACCTAACCCTCTAACACTAAACCTAACCCTAACCTTAACCCTAAACCTCTACCCTAACACCAACCCTCAAACTCACCTTCACCCTCACCCTAACCCTAACACACACCCTCACCCTCAACCTCAGCTTAACTCTCACCATAACCCTAACTCTAACCCTAACACTAACACTAAAATCCTAACCCTAACCCTAACCTTAACCCTAAACCTCACCCTCATCCTCACTCTCACCCTCACCCTAACCCTAACCCTAACACTCACCCTCACACTCACCCTAACCCTAACCCTAACACTCACCATCACACTCACCCTCACCCTAACCCTAAAACTAACCCTAAGCTTAGCCCTAACCCTCTAACCTTAACACTAAACCCTAATCATCTAACCCTAACCATAACAATAACCCTCTAACCCCAAAACTAAGCTAACCCTAACCCTTACCCTAATGCTAACACAAACTCTCACCCTCAACCTCATCCTCACCCACACCCACACCCTAAACCTAACCCTAACCCTAACCCTCACCCTCACCCTCACCCTAAACCTAACACTAACCGTAACCCTAACACTCACCCTCACCCTCACCCTCACTGTAACTATCACCCTAACCCTAACTCTAATCCTAACCCTAACCCTATAATCCTAACACTAACCCTAATGCTAACCCTCTAAATCTAACCCTAACCCTAACCCTAACATTTACCCTAACCCTCAGCCTCACTCTCACCCTCACCCTCACCCTAACCCTAACCCTAAACCTCACCCTCACCATCACCCTAACCCTTCACCTCACCCTTACCCTAATACAAACCCTAACCCTAACCCTAAACCTCACCCTCACCCTCACCCTAACCCTAACTCTAACCCTAACACTCAACCCTAACCCTCACCCTCATTCTCACCCTCACCATAACCCTAACCCTAACCCTCAACGTTAGCATCACCCTCACCCTCACCCTAACCCTAACCTCGCCCTCACCCTCACCCTCACCCTAACCCTAACCCTAACACAAACCCTCTAACCCTAACTCTAACCCTAACTCTAACCCTAAACCTAACCCTCACCCTCACACACCCCCTAACCCTAAACCTAACCCTAACCCTCACCCTCACCCACACTCTAACCCTAACCCTAACCCTAACCCTCACCCTCACCCTCACCCTCAAACTAACCCTCACCCTCACCCTAACCCTAACCATAAACCTAACCTTAAACCTAACCCTAAACCTAACCCAATCCTAACCTTAACCCTATACCCCTAGCACAAACCTGTCCCTAACACACTAACCCTAACCCTAACCCTAATCCTAACCCTAACCCTCTAACCCCAACCCTTAACCTAACCCTATCCCTAACCCTACCCCTCACCCTCAACGTCAACCTCACCCTCACCCTAACCCTAAACCCAACCCTCACTCTCAACCTCAACCTCAACCTCACCCTCACCCTCTCCCTAACCCTCACCCTCACCCTCAACCCCACCCTCACCCTCACCCTCACCCTCACCCTCACCCTAACCCTAATCCTCACCTTAACCCTAACCCTAACCTTCATCATCACCCTCAACCTAACCCTCACCCTCACCCTAACTAAAACCCTAACCCTAACGCTCAACACAAATCCTCTAACACTAAACCTAACACTAACACTCTAACCCTAACCGTAACCCTAACCCTAATGTTTTAACCCTAACCCTAACAATAACCATAACACTAATCCTAATCCTAACCGTAACCCTAAACCTCATCCTCGCCCTCACCCTCAGCCTAAACCTCACCCTAACCCTAACCTTCACCCTAACCCTAACCCTAACCCTCAACCTCACCCTCACCCTCACCCTTACCCTAAGCCTATCCCTAACCCTAAACCTAAACCTAACCCTAATCCTACCTTAAACCTAACCCTAACCCTAACCCTCACCCTCACCCTCACATAACACTAACCCTAACCCTAACCATAACCATAACCCAAACCCTCACCCTCACCCTCACCCTCACCGTAACCCTAACCTTAACCCTCTAACCCAAACCATAACCCTAATCCTCTAACCCTAATCCTAACCTAACCCTAACCCTATATGGAACCCTAAACGCAACACTAACCCTAACACTCACCCTCACCTTAATCCTAACCCTAACCCCAACGCTAACCCTAACCCTCACACTCACCCTCACTATCATCCTCACCGTCAGCCTCACCCAAACATAACCCTAAACCTAACCCTAAACCTAACCCCCTAACCCTAACCCTCTAACCCCGACCCTAACACTAACCCTAACCCTAACCCTCTAACCCTAACCCTAACCCTAACCCTAAACCTCACCCTCACCCTCACCCTCACCTTAACCGTAACCCAAACCCTAACCCTAACCCTAACACTCACAACACCCTCAATCTCACCCTCACCCTCACCCTAACCCTCACCCTAACCCTAACCCTAACCCTAACCCTCACCTTCACCCTCACCCTTACCCTCACCCTTACCCTAACCCTTACCCTAACCTTAACCCTAAACCTAACCCTAACCCTAACCCTCTAAGCCTAACCCTAACCCTAACCCTCTAACCCTAACCTAACCCTAAACCTAACACTAACCCTCTAACCCCAACCCAAGCTAACCCTTACCCTAACAATAACCCTCACGCTCAACCTCAACCTCACCCTCACCCTCACCCTAACCCAAACCCTAACCCTCACCATCACTCTCAACCTCATCCTCATCCTCACCCCAACCATAACCCTAACCCTAACCCTCTAACCCTAACCATAACATTAATCTTCTAAACCTAACCATAAACATAACCATAACCATAACCCTAAACCTAACCCTAACACTAACCCTAACCCTAACCCTCACCCTCACCCTAAACCTAAACCTAACACTAACCCTAATCCCAACCCTAACCCTCACCCTCAACTTCACCCTCACCCTCACCGTCACCCTCACTCTAAACCTAACCCTAACCCTAACCCTCTAACCCTAACCCAACCCTAACCCCAACCCTCGAATCCTAACCCTAACCCTAACCCTCACCCTTACCCTCATCCTCACCCCCACCATAAACCTAAATCTAACCCTAAACCTAACACTCAACCGAACCCTCATTGTAACTCTCACCCTAACCATAACTCTAATCTGAACCCTAACCCTATAACCCTCACCCTAACCCTAACCCTAACCCTCAACCTCACCCTCACCCTCACCCTAAGCCTATCCCTCACCCTAAACCTAAACCTAACCCTAATCCTACCTTAAACCTAACCCTAACACTAACCCTCACCCCCACCCTCACCCTAACACTAACCCTAACCCTAACCCTAACCATAACCATAACCATAACCCAAACCCTCACCCTCACCCTCACCATCACCCTAACACTAATCTTAACCCTCTAACCCAAACCATAACCCTAATACTCTAACCCTAATCCTAACCTAACCCTAACCCTAAACGGAACCCTAAACCCAACCCTAACCCTAACACTCACCCTCACCTTAATCCTAACAGTAAACCTAACCCTAACCCTCATGCTCACCCTCACTCTCATCCTCACCCTCAGCCTCACCCAAACATAACCCTAACCCTAAACCTAACCCTCTAACCCTAGCCCTAACCCTAACCCTCTAACCCCGACCCTAACACTAACCCTAACCCTAACCCTCTAAGCCTAACCCTAACCCTAACCCTCTAACCCTAACCTAAACCGAAACCTAACACTAACCCTCTAACCCCAACCCTAAGCTAACCCTAACCCTAACAATAACCCTCACACTCAACATCAACCTCACCCTCAACCTCACCCTAACCCTAACCCAAACCCTAACCCTCACCATCACTCTCAACCTCACCCTCATTCTCACCCTAACCATAACCCTAACCATAACCCTCTAACTTTAACCATAACCCTAATCTTCTAACCATAACCATAACCATAACCATAACCCTAAACCTAACCCTAACACTAACCCTAACCATCACCCAACCAAAACCTAACCCTAACTCTATTCCCAACCCTAACCCTCACCCTCACCATCACCCTCACCGTCACCCTCACTCTAACCCTAAACCTAAAGCTAAACCTAACCCTAACCCTAACCCTAACCCTCTAATCCTAACCCTAACCCTAACCCTCTAACCCTAACCCTAACCCTAACCCCAACCCTGTAACCCTAACCCTAACCCTCCCCCTAACCCTAAACCTAACCCTAAACCTTACTCTTACCCTCGCCCTCACTCTCACCCTCACCCTAACCCTAACCCTAACCCTAAACCTCACCCTCACCCTCATCCTCACCTTCAACCTGACCCTAACCCTAACCCTATCCCTAACCCTCACCCTCACCCTTACCCTCACCCTCACCCTTACCCTAACCCTACCCCTAAACCTCATCCTAACCCTCACCTGTTGCTCCTCTCCGGGGTAGCAACACGGGGACGGGGAGGGACACACAGGGCCAGCCTGTAGTCCTCTGGGAGCCGAGCGAAATGGTAAGTGTCAAAGACCCAGCCCTCCACCAATCACCAGGGAAGAAAAAACCACGCTGAGTCAGAAGCAGTGTTAACCATGAAAGCGCATCAGATCTCTCTGCTGATCTCTGCTGATCTCTGATGCTCTCTGATGCTCTCATCTCTTTATTGCGTCAGACAATTAGTTATATACTGTTAGGGTAGGAGAAGGTGGGCACTGGGAAGCTAGCCAATAGGAAGAGGGCCTCTGTGCTACCACTAAGGGTCTGGGTGGGGCTTTCAGGTACTGGGCAGGACAGGTGCAGGAAAGCTCTAGAGACTTTAGCTGCTGCGAGACCCGCGAAACTGCGGGGGGTTCAATCGAGTCACATACACAGAGATGCCTTAAGAGAGGTATGCAAAAGACCGAATGCCTGGACAAAGCCCTTTAATTGCAGCTGAGCCAGAATCAGGCTTCAGAGATGGAGGCTAGGCCCCAACAATTCCCCCTTTTTTGTTTATTAGAACAGGGGGGGACAAGCACGCAAAAGCCCCTGTCTTAGGTCGTCCCCCTCAGGGAATCTTACCCGTCATTGAGTGCTCTGGGGCCTTCTGTCCCACAGTACAGATCACCCCCGGGCCTGTCTTAGGTTGTCCCCGCTCCAGAGATCTTACCCGTCATTGGCTCTCGGGGAGACATCTAAGGGGAGTCGAGGGATCCCTCCTCGTCATTGGGCTCTCCTTGGTCATAGGAGTTATTGGCATTGGTAGCAAGCCTCTGGTAATGCACCTGTACGTTCATCAACTGAATGGATTCATTCGTCAACTGAATGGATTCTATCCTGCTTTGAATGAATTGTAACCTTATTGATAACACAGGGCCCAAAAGTTAAAGGTAAGAAGAAGAGGAGTATAGGACCAAGAAATTGAAGGACATAGGGTAGCCATCTGTGCAGTCCGGTCCAAAGGAAGTTGATGATGGGTATCTTGACTCCAAGAAGAAACAGGATCAGCACTGTAAGGTCCATTATTTATTCTGAAAAAGAAGAGAGAGAGAGAGATATCCTCAGGAGGCAGAGAGTCTTCTGGGTCTTCATCAATATTATTGGGGTCCCTCCATATTTGCGGACAATATTTAAGATCCCTTGCAGGGACCCAAACTGGCTTTGTTTCATCAGTGGGGAAAACACAACCAAATCCTCTTCCAGCTGTAATGAGGGGATCTGGGCCCCTCCACTCCCCATTAAGGGGGTCCTTCCACCGGACATAGACAGTTCGATAGGGAATAGAGGTTGTCCAATGTTTCTGGAAGGGTGAGAGATGTTCCCCTTTGGCAAAATTTAAAATATTGAGAGTAAACAAAGCCATCTTTAGCTGATCAAGGGGGGGAGTGTATTCCCCCTTTTTTGTTTTATTAATTGAGATTTAAGGACATGGTTATATCTTTCTACAATTGCCTGTCCTCTGGGATTATGAGGGGATGCCAGTAGTATGGGTAATTTGCCATTGTTTAAAGAAGTCATCAAGAGACTTGCTTAAAAAACACGGACCGTTATCAGTTTTCATTTGGTCTGGCAATCCGAGAGTAGCAAAACATTGAAGAAAATGACTGATAGCATGTTTAGCTCTCTCCCCGGAATGGGCTGTAGCCCAACAGGCATGGGAAAAGGTGTCTATTGTTAAAAAAATGTATTTAACTTTTCCAAAAAAGGGAAAATGTGTAACATCCGTTTGCCACAGATTATTAGGCCTAAGGCCTCGAGGGTTAACACCGCCCATTTGGAGCGGTGGAACCTGTAAGAAAGGGTGGCACGACTTGCAGGTCCTAATAATCTTTTTTAGGTCTTTAATTGCGACTTGGGGAAATTGGTGGTGTAGTCCCCTCCAATTGGCATGCGTGAGCCGATGGAAAGAGATAGCCTCCTGTAAAGTGTAACATTCAGGATTAGAGGCTAACTGGTCAGAGAGGGCATTGCCTTTGGTCAAAATACTTGGAAGGCTTTGATGTCCCCTCAGATGTTGAATAAACATAGGAGCAATCCTTTGTTTGAGCAAATTTCTAGCTTGAATCATCAAAGGAGTGATAGGGTTACTATCAAGTTTAATATGAGCTTCTATGAAGTTAGGTAACAAATTGGCCACATACAGGCTATCTGAGAATAAGTTAAGAGGACCAGTAACCTCAGATAAAGCTAAGACCACCGCATAAAGTTCCTTAAATTGCGCTGAACCCTATATTTCATGAGACAGGGTCACTGCAGGAGAAGAATTGCCTTTACCTGGGGAGAAAATAACAACAGAAGCCCCCTTCTTGCCTCCATCCATGAATACGGTGGGGAAGGAGGGATCAGCTTCACCTAGAAAAAGTTTTGGAGGTCGCCACTCCAGCTGGCTAAAGGAGCGCATCCATTTATGGGGACCATAATGACAGTCCACTTTACCTGGAAAGCCTTCCATGGCTATTGCTAGTCTAGCATTATTTCTTTGTAGCCAAAAGAAATCATTAATCCTAAAAGGAACAATAAGAGAGTGGGGTTTACTCCCAAAAAGACGAGTGGACAAATCTCGTCCTTTGACAATACAATCTGCCATCTGGTCAGTCATGGAGTAAACTCTAGGTGTTCCTCCGACTGACTGGTGAATCCAGTGAAGAAGTTCCCCTTCCTGGCCTAAAAGGGCAGTAAAGATGGTCTGTCCTGATAGGACATAGAGGGTTAGGGGCATAGCAGGATCATACCTCTTTAAGGCTGCTTAATTGATAGCTAATTGAATTTTATTTAGAACCTCTTTATGATCAGCTGACAACGTTACTATGGAGGTCAGATCAAGACCCTTTAAGAGATCAAGAAGAGGTGTGAGGGTTGCAGTGGTTACGGGGACCCATGGTCTCATCCAATTAATTTTACCAAGAAGCTTTTGAAGTTGGGGCAGGGTATAAGTGTCTTGGATAGCTAATTGGGGTTTTAGAGGAGACACAACATCCAGTGTTAGGACAGATCCCAGGATTTTAAAGGGGGGTATCTTTTGGATTTTTTCTGGGGCAATTTGGAAGCCATTATCTTTTAACAGTTGGAGACATTTATTAAAAAGACAATCTAAATGCTGAGTGTCTGGGCTTCCTATAATGATGTCATCCATATATACATAGAAAAGTGAGCCTGTCTCCTCGTTAAGAGGGGATAAGACTCTAGACATATAGTCTTGACATATAGGAGGATTATTGGCCATACCTTGAGGTAGAACTGTCCATTCAAAATGCAAATCAGGGCCCTTATAATTTAATGAAGGAAGGGAGAAGGCAAACTTCTCAGTATAGAGGAATAGAGAGGAATAGAGAAAAAACAATCTTTGGTGTCTATGACTATGAGATATTGGTCATTAGGAATGGCAAGTATCCAGGGCATCCCCCTTTGGGGGGTCCCAAAAAGTTCCATCTTCTCATTTATTTTTCTCAAATCTTGGAGTAGTCTCCACTTGCCACTATTAGGGTCCATGATCAAAGGAATGAGTCTGACACAAAAGCGGAATTTAGAAGTTAAGTTAAACAGAGTTTTATTCCGCGCCTAGCATCGAGAATCATACTGACCGGTCAGGGCCGCCCCTAAGATGTGAGTGAGAGAGCGACCCCGCCTGATCTTACAGGCTACTTTTATAGGCCCCAGCCATGTGGTTGGGCTGGCCATACACAGGTGGCCAATGGAATTCAGCATGGTTGATTGATGGCTGGGGCAACCACTGACACTTTTGCTGTTTGAACTGACCTATCATTTCGGTGGGCTTCTGGCGCACTGCTGATGACAAAGGAAGGGGAGGGAATTCCCTGGCAGGCCAAGGGGGGTGGGGTGGGGAGGAATTCTGGTAACTCTACCTGGTTTAGCTGCTCTTGTAATCTGAGCTGTTATCAGAGATTCTGCAGCCCCTGCCTCAGGTCAAGTCCTTTGTCATAAAGATGGGAACTGCCTAGAGTGGATGGATTTCGGGAAGTCAAGAAAGGGGTCCCTTCAGCCAGTAGGCTTTTTAATCACAAATACTGGGGAGTTCCAAGGGCTCAGAGACTTTCTTTTTATGCTCCCCTCAACTCTATCAACAAAAGTGGACAGGTCCTCTCCTGGTCTTTGGTTAATTCCTGCTATCGGAGACTCAGAGGGACCCTCCTTCAGTTTTCTCCAGGCCACTAGGCCCAAAGCTCTAATCTGATCCTGATAGGGAGGGGGGATGGCGGCCTGCTGGATCCCCATTGAGTACTGGTCGGAGGTCCCTGCAAGCATCCCCGAAGTAATGGGGATTACAGGTTGCGAGTGTTGGTTCCTCACCACCTGTTGGCGGCATTCTTCTTTATACAGGACACACCACTTAATGAAAAGTGGGCCTGGAAGAACTGCTTTAGCCAGAGTCATACAATCGGCTGCAGTACATGGTTGATGAGCAAGGCCTTGGAGGATGGTTTCCGTCCAAGGAGCATTAGGGCCAACTTCTAAGACAGCCTTTTTGAGTTCCTTAAGGTCTCCAGGCTCCCAGGGATACCCGGTTGCAGGGCGGTTACTGCCCGGGTCAATATTAACCAGGAATGGCTGGCAGGACTCCGGGCCAGGTTCAAATGGTGCCTCACTAGTGACACTGTCTGTTGGGATCACGCTCTCCAGCATTTCCGACACACTTCCAGACAAAGACTGCAATATCTTGTGGACCTCAGAAGCACCATGCAGAAGCCTGTCTGATGAATGGAGCCCTGGCAGGCCCAGACCCTCCTGTGAGACTACTGAGGGTGGATGGAGCCCTGGCGCCGTGGGGGTTGGGAAACTAACAGGGCAGCCCAGGCCCAGACCCTCCTGTGAGACTACAGAGGCCTCATGGCCTGGGTTTGATGGGGGAGGAGCAGAGGGTGGCTCCTTCACATCTCCCTGAGGGGAACTTGGCCTTTCTGTAGACAATGAGAGATTAGCATCTCCGCAGGGAGTAAGGGAGACATCTGGCCTCTCTTTGTTAACTGTGTCCCCAGGGGACTCAGCCCTCTGGTTGGAAAGTTGAGGAGAAAAACTAGACTTTAGAGCTTACAAGACTGATAAACTTCCAGCGGGGACTCGCCCCTTGATTAATCTGGGCTTTTCCGATTAGATGCTCAATTTTGTCCCAAGTATTCCAGTCAACCAAGTTGCTAGTTGGCAGCCACGGGGCGATTTTAACTAAAGTATCCCAAACTTTACATGCCTGTGTAGCTAAAATCTCTAACCCTCGACTTTTAAGGAAGAGCTTAAGAGAGTCGAGGGAAGGGTCATTCTTAGAAAGATTCTTTCCCATATTTGATGGGAGTACACTTACCCGCACTCCGATTAGCTTGTCGGCGGTGAGTTTCTCGAGCACATGGAGCCCTCACACGGGCAGCAAAGTTTCCTCACACAGGGCACCAGCTGTGGCTCCTCTCCAGGGCAGCAACACGGGAATGGGGAGGGACACACAGGGCCAGCCTGTAGTCCCCCGGGAGCCGAGCGAGATGGTAAGTGTCAAAGACCCAGCCCTCCCCCAATCACTGGGGAAGAAAAAACCATGCTGAGTCAGAAGCAGTGTTAAACATGAAAGCGCATCAGATCTCTCTGCTGATCTCTGCTGATCTCTGATGCTCTCTGATGCTCTCATCTCTTTATTGCATCAGACAATTAGTTATATACTGTTAGGGTAGGAGAAGGTGGGCACTGGGAAGCTAGCCAATAGGAAGAGGGCCTCTGTGCTACCACTAAGGGTCTGGGTGGGGCTTTCAGGTACTGGGCAGGACAGGTGCAGGAAAGCTCTAGAGACTTTAGCTGCTGCGAGACCCGCGAAACTGCGGGGGGTTCAATCCAGTCACTACACAGAGATGCCTTAAGAGAGGTATGCAAAAGACCAAATGCCTGGACAAAGCCCTTTAATTGCAGCTGAGCAAGAATCAGGCCTCAGAGATGGAGGCTAGGCCCCAACACTCACCCTCACCCTCACCTTCAAGCTTACAATAACCCTCACCCTAACCCTAACCCTAATCCTAACCCTAACCCTCACAATCACCCTCACCCTCACCCTCACCCTCACCCTAACCCTAACCGCAACCATAATCCTTACCCTAACCCTAACCCTAACCCTCTAATCCTAACCCTAACACTAACCCTAACACTAACCCTAACCGAAAAACCCTAACCCTAACCCTAATCTTAACTCTCTATCCCTAACCCTAACCCTAACCCTAGCCCTATAACCCTAATCTTCACCCTATTCCTAACACTAACCCTCACCCTAAACCTCACCCTCACCCTCACCCTAAACCTCACCCTCACCCTCACCCTAACCCTAAACCTAACCCTCCGTCTCACCCTCAACCTCACCGTCACCCTCACCTCACCCTTACCCGAACTCTAATCCTAACCCTCTAAGCCTAACCCTAAACATAACCCTAACCTTTTTCATAACCCTAAACCTAACCCTCACCCTAACCCTAACCCTCACTCTCACCCTCACTCTCACCCTAACCCTAACCCTAAACCTAACCCTCACCCCCACCCTCACCCTCACCCTAACCCTAACTCTCACCCTAACCCTAACCATAACCATAACCCCAACCCAAACCCTCACCCTCACCATCACCCTAACACTAACCCTAACCATAACCTTAACCCAATCCCTCACCCTCACCCTCACCCTCATCCTAACCCTAACCTTATCCCTCTAACCCAAACCATAACCCTAATCCTCTAACCTTAATCCTAACCTAACCCTAACCCTAAACAGAGCCCTAAACCCAACACTAACCCTAACACTCACTCTCACCTTAATTTAACCCTAACCCTAACTCTAACCCTAACCCTCACGCTCACCCTCACTCTCATCCTCACCCTCAGCCTCACCTAAACATAACCCTAACCGTAACCCTAACCCTAAACCTAACACTAACCCTAACCCTAACCCTCTAACACCGACCCTAACACTAACCCTAACCCTAACCCTAATCCTAAACCTAAACCTCACCCTCAGCCTCACCAGAACCGTAATCCAAACCCTAACCCTAACCCTAACACTCACCACACACTCAATCTCACCCTCACCCTCACCCTAACCCTCGCCATAACCCTAACCCTAATCCTCACCTTCACCCTCACCCTCACCCTTACCCTAACCCTTACCCTAACCTTAACCCTAAACCTAACCCTAACCCTAACCCTCTAACCCTAACCCTGACCCTAACCTCTAACACTAACCTAACCCTAAACCTAACACTAACCCTCTAACCCCAACCCTAAGCTAACCCTACTCCTAAAAATAACCCTCACGCTCAATCTCAACCTCACCCTCACCCTCACCATAACCCTAACCCAAACCCTAACCCTCACCATCACTCTCAACCTCACCCTCATCCTCACCTTAATCATAACCCTAACCCTACCATTCTAACCCTAACGATAACCCAAATCTTCTAAACCTAACCCTAACCCTAACCATAACCATAACCCTAAACCTAACCCTAACACTAATCCTAATCCTCACCCTCACCCTAAACCTAAACCTAACCCTAACCCTAATCCCAACCCTAACAGTCACCCTCACCCTCACCATAACTCTCACCCTAACACTAACTCTAACCCTAACCGGAACCATATAACCCTAATACTAACCCTAACCCTAACCCTCTAACTCTAACACTAACCCTAACCCTCCCCCTAACCGTAAACTTAACCCTAAACCTTACTCTAACCCTCGCCCTCACTCTCACCCTCACCCTAACCCTAACCCTATCCCTAAACCTCACCCTCACCCTCACCCTCAACCTCACCCTAACCCTAACCCTAACCCTAACCCTCACCCTAACCCTACCCCTAAACCTCACCCTAACCCTCACCCTCACTTTCACGCTTACCCTAACCCTCACCATCACCCTAACCCTAACCCTAAACCTCACACTCACCCTCACCCTCATCCTCACCCTCACCCTAACCCTAACCCCAACCGTAACCCCTACCCTAACCCTAACCCTAACCCTCTAACCATAACCCTAACACTAACCCTAACCGTCTAACCCTAACCCTAACCCTAATCTTAACACTCTAACCCTAACCCTAGCCCTCTAACCCTAACCTTCACCCTAACCCTAACACTAACCATAACCCTAAACCTCACCCTCAACCTCACCCGCACCTTTACCTATCATAACCCTAACCCTAAACCTAACCCTAACCCTCACCCTAAACCTCACCCTCACCCTCACCAACCGTAACCCTAACACTCTGTCTCACCCTCAACCTCACCGTCACCCTCACCTCACCCTTACCCTAACTCTAACCCTAACACCCTAACCCTAAACCTAACCCTAAACCTAATCATAACCCTATATCTAACCCTAACCCTCTAACCATAACCCTAACCCTAACCCTAAACATAACCCTAACCCTATTCATGACCCTAACCCTAACCCTCAAAATCATCCTCACCCATACCCTCACCCTCACCCTATCCTTAACCCTAACCCTCACTCTCACCCTAACCCTAACTCTAACCCTCACCTTCACCCTCAACCTCAGCCTAACCCTAACTCTAACCCTAAACCTAAACCTAACCTAACTCTCACGCTCACCCTCACCCTCACCCTTACCCTAAAACCTAACCCTAACCCTAACCCTAACCCTCACTGTCAACCTCACCATCACCCTCACCCTAAAGCTAACCCTAATCCTACCCGTAACCATAACCCTCTAACACTAACCATAACCCTAATCCTTTAACCCTAATCGTAACATAACCCTAACCCTAACTGTAACCCCAAACCTCACCCTCAACCTCACCCTCACCCTCACCCTCAGCCTAACCCTCACCCAAACCCTAACCCTAACATTAACCCTAACCCTAACCCTCATCCTCACACTCAACCTAACCCTAACCGTAACCCTAATCCTAAAGCTCATCATCAACCTAACCCTATCCCTAAACCTAACGCCAACCCTCTAACCTTAATTCTAACCTTAAACCTAACCCTCTCAGCCTAACCCTAACTCTAACCCTAAACCTAACCCTCTAACCCCAACCCTAACCCTAACTGTAACCCTCACCCTATCACTAACCCTCACCCTCAACCTCACCCTCACCCTCACCCTAATCGTAACCCTAACCCTAACCCTCACCATCACCCTCAACATAACCCTAAGCCTAACCCTTACCCTAATCCTAACCCTATAACCCTAACGCTAACCTTAACCCTAACTCTCTAACCCTAACCATAACAGTAACCCTAACCCTAAACCTAACCCTCTAACCCTTACCCTAACCCTAACCCTAAACCTAACCCTAACCCTCACCCTCACCCTCATCCTCACCCTCAACCTCAACCTCACCCGCACCCTAAATCTAACCCTAACACTAACCCTAACCCTAACGCTAAAGCTAACCCTCTAACCCTACCCCTAACATTCACCCTAACACTCTAACCCTAACCCTAACACTAACCCTAACCCTAACAGTCTAACACTAACCCTAACCCTAACGCTAACCTTAAGCATCACACTCAACCTCACCCTCACCCTCATCCTCACCCTAACCATAACCATAAACCTAAACCTAACCCTTACCTTCACCATCACACTCAACCTCACCCTCACCCTTATCCTCACCCTAACCATAACTGCAACCCTAATCCTCTAACACTTACCGTAACACTAATCCTCTAATACTAACCCTAACACTAACCCTAATACTAACACTAACACTCACCCTCACCCTAATCTAACCCTAACCCTAACCTTAACCCTAACCCTCAAACCATAACCCTAACCCTAACCTGAACCTTCTAACCCAAACCATAACCCTAACCATAACCCTAACCCTAACCGTAACCCTGAACCTCATCCTCACCCTCACCCTCACCCTCAGCCTAACAGTCACCCTAAACTTAACCCTAACCCTATCCCTAAACCTCACACTCAACCTCAACCTCACCCTCACCCTCACCCTAACCCCAACCCTAAACTTAACCATCACCCTCACATAGCACTCACCCTCACCCTCAGCCTAAGCCTAAGCCTAACCCTAACCCTAAACCTAACACCTAACCCTAAGCCTAAACGTAACACCTAACCCTAACCCTAAACCTAATGCTAATCCTAACCCTAACCATAAACCTAACCCTAAACCTAAAGCTAACCCTAACCCTAACCCTAACCCTCTAACCCTAACACTAACCCTAACGCTAACCCTAACCCTATCCCTAACCCTCAACCAAACCCTCACCTTCACCGTCACCCTAACCCTAACCCTAACCCTCACACTAACCCTCACCCTCACCCTAACCCTAAATATAACCATAACCGTCACACTCACCCTCACCCTCACCCTCACCCTAACCCTAACCCCAACCCTAACCCTAACTCTAACACTAATCCTAACCGTCTAACACTAACCCCAACCCTAACCCTAATCTAACCCTCTAACCCTCCCCCTACTCCTAACCCTAACCCTCTAACCCTAATCCTCACCCTCACCCTAACGCTAACCCTCAACCTCACCCTCACCCTCACCCTAATCATAACCCTAACCCTAATCCTCACCCTAACTCTAACCCTCACCCTCACCCTAATCATAACCATAACCATAACCCTATCCTCACCCTAATACTAACCCTAAACCTAACCATCTAAACCTAACCCTAACCCTAACCCTAAACCTCACCCTCACTCTCACCCTCACCCTCACCCTAACCCTAACTCTAACCCTCAACCTCACCCTCACCCTCACCCTCAACCTCATCCTCACCCTCACCCTAACCCTAATCCTAACCCTAACCCTAACAATAACCTTCATCATCACCCTCAACCTCACCTTCACCCTCAGCCTAATCATAACCCTAACACTAACCCTCTAACCCTAACCATAACACTAATCCTCTAACCCTATCCCTAACCTTCAACTTCACCCTCATCCTCAGCCTAACCCTCACCCTTACCCTACCCCTCAGACTCACCCTCACCCTCACCCTAACCTTAAATATAACCATAACCCTCACACTCACCCTCACCCTCACCCTAATCCTAACCCCAACTCTAAACCTAACCCTAACCCTAACCCTAACACTAATCCTAAACGTCTAACACTAACCCTAACCCTAACCCTAATCTTAACCCTCTAACCCTACCACTACCCCTAACCCTAACCCTCTAACCCTAATCCTCACCCTCACACTAACCCTAACACTACCCTAACTCTCACCCTCACCCTAAACATAAACCTAACCCTAACCCTAACCCTCACACTAACCCTAACCCTAACCCTCTAAACCTAACCCTAACCCTAACCCTAAACCTCACCCTCACCCTCACCCTAAACCTAACCCTAACCCTAACCCAAACCCTCAACCTGAACCTCACCCTCACCCTCAACCTCATCCTCACCCTCATCCTAACCCTAACCCTAACCCTAACCCTCACCCTCACCCTCAAGCTAAACCTAACCCTAAACCTAACCCTCATGGTTACCCTCACCCTCACCCTTACCCTAAGCCTCACCCTCACCCTAACTCTAACCCTAACCCTAACCTTAACCCTCATCGTCAACCTCACCAAAACCCTCACCCTAAAGCTAAGCCTAACCCTAATCATAACCATTACCCTCTAACCCTAACCATAACCCTAATCCTCTAACCCTAACCCTAACCATAACCTAACCCTAACCCTAATCGTAAACCCAAACCTCATCCTCTATCTCACCCTCACCCTCACCCTCAGCCTATCCCTCACCCTAAACCTAAAATAACACTAACCCTAACCCTAACCCTAACCCTTATCCTCACCCTTAACCTAACCCCAACCGTAACCCTAAACCTAACCATAACCATCAACCTAAACCTAACCCTAAACCTAACCCTCACCCTCTAACCCTAATCCTAACCCTAATCCTAACCCTAAACCTAAACCTAACCCTCACCCTCAACTTCACCCTCACCCTTTAACTCTAATCCTAACCCTAACCCTAACACTCTAGCCATAACCCTAACCCTAACCCTAAACCTAACCCTCTAACCCTTACGCTAACCCGAACCCTAACCCTAAACATAAGCCTAACCCTATTCATTACCCTAACCCTAACCCTCACCCTCACCCTCACCCTCACTCTAACCCTAAACCTAACCCTCACTCTCACCCTCAGTCTCACTCTAACCCTAACCCTAACCCTACCCTAACCCTCACCCTCACCCTCACTCTCAACCTAAACCTAACCCTAACCCTAAACCTAACCCTAAACCTAACCCTCATGCTCACCCTCACACTCACCCTTACCCTAACCCTCACCCTAACCCTAACCCTAACCCTAACCTTAACCCTCATCGTCAACCTCACCAAAACCCTCACCCTAACGCTAAGCCTTACCCTAACCATAACCATAACCCTCTAACCCTAACCATAACCCTAATCCTCTAAGCCTAACCATAACCTAACCCTAACCTTACCGTAAACCCAAACCTCATCCTCAACCTCACCCTCACTCTCACCCTCAGCCTAACCCTCACCCTAAACCTAAAATAACACTAACACTAACTCTAACCCTAACCCTAACACTTATCCTCACCCTCAACCTAACCCCAACCATAACCCTAAACCTAACCATCACCATCAAACTATCCCTAACCCTAAAACTAACCCTCACCCTCTACCCCTACTCCTAACCCTAATCCTAACCCTAAACCTAAACCTAACCCTCACCCTCACCCTCAACTTCACCCTCATCCTTTAACTCTAATCCTAACTCTAACCGTAACACTCTAACCATAACCCTAACCCTAAACCTAACCCTCTAACCCTTACCCTAACCCTAACCCTAAACCTAACCCTAAACCTCAACCTCACCCTCAACTTCACCCTAACCCTAACCCTAACCCTAACCCTACCCCTCACCCTCACCCTCAACCTCAACCTCACCCTCACCCTAAACCTAACCCTAATCCTAACACTAACCCTAAAGCTAACCTTCTAACCCTACCCCTAACATTAACCCTAACCCTCTAACCCTAACCCTAACACTAACTCTAACCCTAACTGTCTAACAATAACCCTAACCCTAAGCCTAACCCTCACCCTCAACCTCTCCCTCAACCTCATCCTCACCCTAACCCTAATCCTCTAAAAGTACCACAACACTAATCCTCTAACACTAACCCTAACACTAACCATAACACTAACACTAACACTCACCCTCACCCTAATCTAACCCTAACCCTAACCCTAACCCTAACCCTCACCCTCAACCTCACCCTAACCCTAACCATAAACCTAAACCTAACCATAAACCTAAACCTAACCCTAACCTTCACCATCACACTCAACCTCACCCTCACCCTCACCCTCACCCTAACCAAAAACATAACCCTAATCCTCTAACCCTACCACAACACTAATCCTCTAACACTAAACCTAACACTAACCATAACACTAACACTAACACTCACCCTCACCCTAATATAACCCTAACCCTAACCCTAACCCTAACCTTAAACCGGACCCTCTAACCCTAACCCTAACCCTAATCCGACCCTTCTAAGCCTAACCCTAACCATAACCATAACCATAATTCTAAACCTCACCCTCAACCTCACCCTCACCCTCAGCCTAACTGACACCCTAACCCTAAACCTAACCCTAAACCTAACCCTATCCCTAACCCTCACCCTCACCCTCACCCTAACCCTAACACTAACCCTAAACCTAACTCTCACCCTCACCGTAACACTCACCCTCACCCTCAGCCTAAGCCTAACGCTAACCCTAACCCTAAACCTAACCCCTATCCATAACCCTAAACCTAACGCTAATCCTAAACATAACCCTAACCCTAAACCTGAAGCTAACCCGAACCCTAACCCTAACACTAATCCTCTAACCCTACCCCTAACCTAACCCTCTAACCCTAACCCTAACCCTAACTCTAACCCTAACCCTATCCCTAACCTTCAAGCAAACTCTCACCCTCACCCTCACCCTAACCCTCACACTCACCCTCACCCTCACCCTCACCTTAACCCTAAATATAACCATAACCCTCACACTCACCCTCACTCTGACCCTCACCCTAACCCTAACGCCAACCCTAACCCTAATCCTCTAACCCTAACGCTAACGCTAACCCTAACCCTGACCCTAATCCTAACCGTCTAACCCTAACACTAACCCTAACCTTAATCTTAACCCTCTAACCCTAACCCTAACCCTAAACCTAACCCTAACCCTCACCCTAAACCTCACCCTCAACTTACCCTAACCCTAACCCTCACCCTCACCCTCAGCCTCACCCTCACCCTCACCCTTACCCTAACTCTAAACCTAATACTCTATTCCTAACCCTAAACATAAAACCTAAACATAACCCTAACCCTATTCATAACCCTTACCCTAACCCTCACCCTCACCCTCACTCTAACCCTAAACCTAACCCTAAACCTCACCCTCACCCTCAACCTAACCCTCAGCCTCACCCTCAATCTCACCCTAACCCTAACACTAACCCTCACCCTCACCCTGACCCTCAACCTAACCCTAACCCTAACCCTAACTCTAAACCTAAACCTAACCCTCACCCTCACCCTCACCCTCACCCTTACCCTAACCCTAATAGTCACCCTAACCCCAACGCTAACCCTAACCCTCACCTCAACCTCACCCTCACCCTCACCCTAACCCTAACCCTAATCATAACCCTAACCCTCACCCTCACACTAACACTAACCATAACCCTCTAACCCTAACCATAACCCTAATCCTCTAACCCTTACGGAAACCTAACCATAACCCTAACCTGAAACCTAACACTAACCCTCACCCTCATCCTCACCCTAACCCTAACCCTAATCCTAACCACACCTTCACTCTAACCCTCATCCTCACCCTTAACCTAAGAGTAACCTTAAACCTAACTCTAAACCTAACCCTCTAATCCTAACCCTATCCCTAACCCTAACCCTCTAACCCTAAACCTGACCCTTACCCAAACCCTAAATCTCTAACCCTAACACTCACCCTCACCCTAACCCTAACCCTAAACCTAAATCTCACCCTCACCCTCACCCTAACCATAACCCTAACGTAACCCTAATCCTCACCCTAAACATCACCATCACCCTCACCCTAACCCTAACTGTCACACTCAACCTCTCCCTCACCTTCACCCTAACCCTAACTCTAACCCTAACCTTCTAACCCTAACCATAACCCTAACCCTAACCTTAACCCTAACCCTCACCCTCATCCTCACCTTAACCCTAACCCTAACTCTAACTCTAACCCTCTAACCCTAACCCTAACCCTAAACCTAATACTAACCCTAACCCTCACCCTCACCCTCACCCTAAGTCTAACCCTAAACCTAACCCTAACCCCTAACCCTAACCCTAACCCTAACTCTAATCTTAACCATAAACCTAACTTTAGCCCTAAATATAACGCTAACCCTAACCCTAACCCAAACCCTAACCCTCTATCCCTAACCCTAACCCTCACCATAACCATAAGGCTAACCATAACCCCATCCCTAACCCTAATCCCGAAGCAAACACTCACCCTCACCCTCACCCCCACCCTAAACCTAACCCTCACCCTCGCCCTCACAATAAACCTAACCATAACCATAACCCTCAAACTCACCCTCACCCAAACCCAAACACCAACTCTAGCCCTAACCCTAACCCTAACCCTCTAACCCTAACCCTAAACCTAAACCTAACAATAACCCTAAACCTCTAAACGTAATCCTAACCCTAACCCTAACCTTCACACTCTAACCCTAACCCTAGCCATAACCCTAACCCTCTAACCCTAACTCTCAACCTCACCCTAAACCTAAACCTAACCCTCACCCACACACTCACCCTAACCATAACCCTAACCCCAACGCTAACCCTAACCGTCACCCTAAACCTAACCCTCACCCTCACCCTCACCCTATGCTAACCCTAAACCTCACACTCGCCCTCAGCCTCAACCTCACCCTCACCTTCACACTTACCCTAACCCTAACCCTCACACTAACCCTAACCCTCACAATCACCCTCAACCTCACGCTCACCCTCACCCTAACCCTAATACTAACCCTCACCCTCACCCTCACCATTAACCTAACCCTAACCCTCACCCTAACCCTAACCCTAATTCTAACCCTAACCCTAACCCTTACCTTCAACCTCACCCTCACCCTCACGCTAACCCTAACCCTCACCCTCACCCTCAACCTCACCCTCACCCTTAACCTAACCCTAACCCTCAGCCTAACCCTAACCCTAACTCTAACCCTAACCCTAAACGTCACCCGCAACTTCACCCTCACCCTCACCCTAACCCTAACCCAAACCCTAACCCTCTCTCCCCAACCCTAACCCTAAACCTAACCCTAACCCTCACTCTCACCCTCACCCTTACCCTAACCATAATCCTAACCATAACCCTCTAACCTTAACCGTAACCTACCCAAACCCTAAACCTAACGCTAACCCTAAGCCTCAACCTCAACCTCACACTCAATCTCACCCTCACCCTCACGCTAACCCAAACACTAATCCTAAATCTCTAATCCAAACCTTAACCCTAACCCTCTAACCCTAACCCTAACCCTAACACTAACCCTAACCCTTACCCTCACCCTCACCCTCACGCTCACCCTAAGGCCCACCCTCAGCCTCACCCTGAGCCTCACCCTAACCCTAACCTTCACCCTCACCCTAAACCTAAACTTAACCCTAAACCTTACCCTTACCCTCACCCTCACCCTAACCCTAACCCTAAGCATAACCTTTAACCCTGAACCGAACCCTAACCCAAACCCTAACCCTAACCCTCTAACCCTAACCCTAACCCTAAAGCTAACCCTCTAACCCTAACTCTAACCCTAACCCTCTAACCCCAACCCTAACCCTAACTCTAACCCTAACTCTAAACCTCACCCACAACCTCACCCTCACTCTCACCCTACCCTAACCCTAACCCTGACTCTAACCCTCATTGTCACCCTCAACCTCACCCTCAACCTCACACTCACCCTAACCCTAACCCTAACCCTAACCATAACCCTAATTCTCTAACCCTAACCCTAACCCTAACCCATTCCCTAACCCTAACCCTAAACTTAAACCTAACACAAAGCTAACCCTCACCCTCACACTAAACCAAACCCTAACCCTAACACTAACCCTAACCCTCACCCGCACACTCACCCTCACCCTCACTCTCACCGTCACCCTCATTCTAACCATAACCCTAACGCTAACCCTAACCCTAATCCTCTAACCCTAACAGAAACCCTATCCCTAAACCTCTAACCCTAACCCTCACCCTAACCCTATAACCCCAACCCTAACCCTTACCCTAACCCTAACCCTAACACTAATCCTTACCATCTAACACTAACCCCAACCCTAACCCTAATCTTAACCTTCTAACCCTACCCCTACTCCTAAACCTAACCCTCTAACCCTAATCCTCACCCTCACCCTAACCCTAACCCTCAACCTCACCCTCACCATCACCCTCATCCTAACTCTAACCCTAAACCTAAACCTCACCCTCACCCTCACATTCAACCTAACCCTAACCCTAACCCTAAACCTAACCCTCACCCTCACACTCACCCCTTACCAAACCCTAACCCTAACCCTAACCCTAACCCTAAGCCTAACCCTCACCCTCAACCTCACCCTCACCCTCACGCTCACCCTCACCCTAACCCTAACACTATCCCTAACCCTCACCCTCACCCTCACAGTTAACTTAACCCTACTAACCTCACCGGAACCCTTAACCTAAACCTAACCCTCACCCTAACCCTAACCCTAACTCTAACTCTAACCCTAACCCTCACACGGAACCTCACCCTCACCCTCAACCTAACCATAACACTAACCCTCACCCTCACACTCACCATCAACCTCACCCTAACCCTATCACTAACCCTAACCCTCTAACCCTAAACCTAACCCTAACACTAACCCTAAACCTCACCCTCACCCTCACCCTAAACCTCACCCTCACCCTCACCCTAACCCTAACGCTCACCCTAACCAGAACCCTAACCATAACCCTAAACCTTACCCTCACCCTCACCCTCACCCTATCCCTAACCCTAACCCTAACCTCAACCCTAACCCTAACAATAACCCGATCCCTAACCCTAACCATCTAACCCTACCGCTAACACTAACGTTAAACCCAACCCTAACCATAACCATAACCCTAACTCTAAACCTCCCCAACAACCTCTCCCTGACTCTCACACTAACGCTTACCCTAACCCTAACCCTAAACCTCACCCTCAACTCACACTCACCCTAACCATAACTTTAACCCTAACACTCTAACCCAAACAATAACCCTAATCGTCTAACCCAAATCCTAACCCAAACCCTAACCCTAACCCTAACCTTTAAGCTAAGCCTAACACTAGGCTAATCCTCACTCTCACCCTAAACCAAACCTAACCCTAACACTAAACCTAACCCTCACCCGCACACTCACCCACACCCTCACAGTCACACTCATTTTAACCCTCAACCTAACCCTAACCCTCTAACCCTAACCCAAACCCTATCGCTAACCCTCTAACCCTAACCCTCACCTTCTAACCCTAACCCTTATCCTAACCCTAACCCTAAACCTTACCCTCACCCTCACCCTAACCTTAATCCTAACCCTAACTCATCCTTACCCTTACCCACACCGTAACCCACAAACTAACCCTAACCCAAAACCTACCCCTAACCCTCTAAACCAAACCCTAACCCTAACCATAAACATAACCCTAACCCTAACCCTAACCTAACCGAAAAGCTAACCCTCTAACCCTAAACCTAAACCTAAACCTAACACTAAGAATAACACTAACACTCATCCTTACCCTAATCCAACCCTAACCCTAACCATAACCTTAACCCTAACACTCTAACCATAACCCTAACCCTAACCTTAACCTTCTAGCCCTAACCCTAACGCTAACCCTAACCGTAACACAAAACCTCACCCTCACCCTCAGCCTAAGCCTAACCTTCACCCTAACCCTAACCCTAAACCTAACCTAACCCTCACCCTCACCCTCACCCTAACCCTAACTCTAACCCTAACACTAAACCTAACACTCACCCTCACCGTAACATTCACACTCACCCTCAGCCTAAGCCTAAGCCTAACCCTAACCCTAAACTTAACGCTAATCCTAACCCTTACCCTAACCTTAAACCTAAAGCTAACCCTAACCCTAACCTTAATCCTCTAACCCTAACCCTAACCCTAACCCTCTAACCCTAACCCTAACACTAACACTAACCCTAACCTAACCCTCACCTTCACCCTCACCCTCAACCTAACCCTAACCCTAACCTTAAACCTTAAACCTCACCCTCACCCTCACCCTAAACCTAACCCTAACCCTAAACTTAACCCCAACCCTAAACCTAACACTAAGCCCAACCCTCAAACCCTAAACCTAAACCTATCCGTAACCTTCTAACCATAACCATAACCCTAAACCTAACCCTCTAACCCTAACCCTCAGCCTCACCCTTACCCTAACCCTAACCCTCACCCTCATCCTCAACCTCACCCTCACCCTCACCCTCATCCTCAATCTCACCATCACCCTAACCCTAACCCTAACCTTAACACTAACCCTAATCTCACCCTCACCGACACCCAAACCCTAACCCTAACCCTAACCTTAACCCTAACCCTAACCCTCACCCTCACACTCACCTCACTCTCACCCTCAGCCTAACCCTCACCTAACCCTAACCCTAACCCTAACATTAACCCTAACCCTCACTCTCACCCTCACCCTCACCTTCACCCTCACCCTAACCCTAACCCTAACCCTCAACCGTACCCCCACTATTACCCTAATCCTCACCCTCACACTCACCCTCAACCTAACCCTAACCCTCACCCTACCCTCACCCTCACCCTCACCCTAACCCTAGCCCTAACCCTCACCATCACCCTCACCCTTACCCTAACCCTAACCCTCACCCTAACCCAAACCCTAACCTAACCCTAACCTTAACCCTAACCCTAACCCTCACCCTCACACTCACCTCACCCTCACCCTCAGCCTAACCCTCACCTAACCCTATCCCTAACCCTTACAGTAACCCTAACCCTCACTCTCACCCTCACCCTCACCCTCACCGTAACCCTAACCTAACTCTAAACCTCTAATGCTAAACCATAAAACTAATCCTCTAAACCTAACCCTAACCTAACCCTAAACCTAACCCTAACCCTAAACATAACACTAACCCTAACCCTCACCCTCACCCTAACTCTAAACCTAACCCTAACCCTCACCCTCACCCTCACTCTCACCCTCACCCTCACCTCACCCTAACCCTAATCATAACCCTTACCTAAAACTAACCCTCTCACACTAACCTTAACCCAAACCCTAACCCTCTATATCTAACCCTAACCTTAACACTAACCCTCTAACCCTCACCCTAACCTTAACCTTAACCCTAACCCTCACCCTCACCCTCACCCTAACCCTAAACCTCACCCTCACCCTCACCCTCACCCACACTCTCACCCTAAACCTAACCCTAACCCTAAACTTAACCCTAACCCTAAACCTAACCTTAACCCTAACCCTAACCCCAACCCTCAACCCTAACCCTAAACCTAACGCTAACCCTCTAACCCTAACCCTAACCCTAACCCTAAACGTCACCCTCACCCCCACCCTAACCCTAACCCTAAAACTATCCCTAACACTAACCCTAATCATAACACCTTACCTTTACCCTTTAACACTATCCCTAATACTAACCCTCTAACCCTAACCCTCAAACTCTAACCCTAAATCTAACCCTAACCCTCACCATCACCCTCAATCTCACTCTCACACTCACCCTCACACTCACCCTAACCCTAACCCTAACCCTAACCCTCACGCTCATGCTCACCCTAACAGTAACTCTAACCCTAACAATTTAACCCTAACCCTAACCCTAACCCTAACCCTCACCCTCAACCTCATCCTCACCCTCACCCTCATCCTCACCCTAACCCTAACACTAACCCAAAACGTAACCTTAACCTTCACCATCACTCTCTCCCTAACCATAACCACAACCCTAATCCTCTAACCCTAACCCTAACATTAACCCTGTAACCCTAACCCTCAGCCTCACCCTCACCCTCACCCTCACCCTTGCCCTAAACCTAACCCTAAACTTAACCCTAACCCTAACCTCACTCTCACCGTCACCCTCACCCTCACCCTAACCCTTACTCTAACCCTAACCCTCTAAATCTAACCGTCACCCTCACCCTCACCCTAACCCTCACCCTCACCCTAACCCTACCCCTAACCCTCACCCTCACCCCTCACCCTAAACCCTAACCCTAACCCTAACCCTCACCCTCACCCTCACCCTTACCCTAACCCTAACCCTCACCCTAACCCAAACACTAACCCTAACCCTAACCTTAACCCTACCCCTTATCCTCACCCTCAACCTCACCCTCACACTCACCCTCACCCTCAACCTCACACTTTCCACAAGCCTAACCCTAACCCTAACCCTCACCTCACCCTCACCGTCACCCTCACCCTCACTCTAACCCTACCCTCTAAAACAAACCTTAACTCTCACCCTCACCCTAACCCTAACTCTAACCCTAACCCTCTAAACCTAACCCTCACCCTCACCCTCACCCTCACCTTAACCCTAACCCTCACCGTAACCCAAACCCTCACCGTCACCCTCACCCTGAACCTTACCCTAACCCTAACCCTCACCCTAACCCAAACCCTAACCCTAACCCTAACCTTAACCCTAACCCTAACCCTCACCCTCAACCTCACCCTCACACTCACCCTAATCCTAACCCTAGCCCTAACCCTAATCATAACCCTAACCCTCACTTTCACCCTCTAACTCACCCTCACCCTCACCCTCACCGTAACCCTAGCCTAACCGTAACCCTCTAATCCTAACCATAACCGTAACCCTCTAACTCTAACCCTAGATTTAAAGCTAACCCTCACCGTCACCCTCACCCTCACTCTCACCCTCGCCCTAAACATAACCCTAATCCTAACCCTAACCGTAACCCTAACACTAACCCTCACCCTAAACCTCACCCTTACACTCACGCTAACCCTAACCCTAACCCTAAACCTATTCATAACCTTAACCCTTACCCTCACGCTAACCCTAACCCTAAACCTAACTCCTCTAATGCTAACCCTAACCCTAACCCTCCAACCCTAACCCTAACCCTAACCCAAACCCTAACACTAACCCTAACACTCACCCTCAACCTAACCCTCACCCTAATCTCACCCTCACCCTCAACCTAACCCTAACCCTCACACTAACCATAACCCCTAACCCTAACCCTAAACCTTACCCTCACCCTCACCCTCACCTTATCCCTAAGCTAACCCTAACCTTAACCCTAACCCTAACCCTAACCCTAACCCTAACCCTCTAACTGTACCCCTAACCCTGACACTAACCCTCTAACCCTAACTCTAACCCTAACCTTCTAACCCAAACCTAACCCTAACTCTAACCCTAACATTCTAACCCTAACCCAAACCCTATCCCTAACCGTCTAATCCTAACCCTAACCTTCTAACCCTAACCCAAACCCTAACCTACACCTAACCCTAAACATCACCCTCACCCCCACCCTAACCCAAACCCGAACCATAACCCAGACCCTAACCCTCACCCTCAACCTCAATCTCACTCTCACCCAAAAGCTAACCCTAACCCTAACCCTAACCTTCACCCTCACCCTCAACCTAACCCTAACCCTAAAACTATCCCTAACACTAACCTAATCCTAACACCTTACCCTTACCGTTTAACCCTATCCCTAGTACTAACCCTCTAACCCTAACCCTAACCCTAACCCTCTAACTCTAACCCTAAATCTAACCCTAACCCTCACCGTCACCCTCAACCTCACTCTCACACTCACCCTCACACTCACCCTAACCATAACCATAACCCTAACCCTAACCCTAACCCTCACCCTCACCCTCACGCTTACCCTAACACTAACTCTAACCCTAACGATTTAATCCTAACCCTAACCCTAACCCTAACAGTAACCCTCACCCTCAACCTCATCCTCACCCTCACCCTCATCCTCACCCTAACCCTAACCCTAACCCAAAACGTAACCTTAACCTTCACCATCACACTCTCCCTAACCATAACCAGAACCCTAAGCCTCTAACTCTAACCCTAACACTAACCCTCTAACCCTAACCCTCACCCTCACCCTCAACCTCACCCTTGCCCTAAACCTAACCCTAACTTTAACCTAACCCTAACCTCACTCTCACCTTCAACCTCACCCTCACCCTAACCTTTACTCAAACCCTAGCCCACTAAACCTAACCCTCACCCTCACCCTCACCCTAAACCTAGCCCTAACCCTCACCCTAACCCTCACCCTAACCCTAACCCTCACCCTCACCCTTACCCTAACCCTAATCCTCACCCTAACCCAAACACTAACCCTAACCCTAATCTTAACCCTACCCCTAACCCTCACCCTCAACCTCACCCTCACACTCACCCTCAGCCTCAACCTCACACTTTCCACAACCCTAACCGTAACCCTAACACTCACCCTCACCGTCACCCTCACCCTCACTCTAACCCTACCCTCTAAAACAAACCTTAACCCTCACCCTCACCCTAACCCTAACTCTAACCCTAGCCCTCTAAACCTAACCCTCACCCTCACCCTCACCCTCACTTCACCTAACCCCACCCCTAACCCTCACCGTCACCCTCACCTTAACCCTAACCCTCACCGTAACCCAAACCCTCACCGTCACCCTCACCCTCAACCTTACCCTAACCCTAACCCTCACCCTAACCCAAACCCTAACCCTAACCCTAACCTTAACGCTAACCCTAACCCTCACCCTCAACCTCACCCTCACACTCACCCTAATCCTAACCCTAGCCATAACCCTAACCATAACCCTAACACTCACTCTCACCCTCTAACTCACCCTCACCCTCACCCTAACCATAACCCTAGCCTAACCCTAACCCTCTAATCCTAATCATAACCGTAACCCTCTAACTCTAACCCTAGATCTAAAGCTAACCCTCACCGTCACCCTCACCCTCACTCTCAACCTCACCCTCACCCTAACCATAACCCTAACCCTAACCCTAACCCTAACCCTCACCTTAAACCTCACCCTTACACTTACGCTAACCCTAACCCTAACCCTAAACCTATTCATAACCTTAACCCTTACCCTCACCCTAACGCTAACCCTAACCCTAAACCTAACTCTCTAACCTTAACCCTAACCCTAACCCTAACCATCTAACCCTAACCCTAACCCTAACCCAAACCCTAACACTAACCCTCACACTCACCCTCAACCTAACCCTTACCCTAACCCTCACCCTCAACCTCAACCTAACCCTAACCCTCACTCTAACCCTAAGCCTAACCCTTACCCTAAACCTTACCCTCACCCTCACCCTCACCCTATCCCTAACCCTAACCCTAACCCTAACCCTAAGCCTAACCCTAAGCCTAACCCTAACCTTAACCCTAACTCTAACCCTAACCCTAACCCTAACCCTAACCTTCTAACCCTAACCCTAACCGTAACCCTAACCCTAAACGTCACCCTCACCCCCACCCTAATCCTAACCGGAACCATAAACCAGAACATAACCCTCACCCTCAACCTCAATCTCACCCTCACCCAAAAGCTAACCCTAACCCTAACCTTAACCCTAACAGTAACCCTAACCAGAACCCTAACCCTAACCCTAACCCTCTAACACTAACCCTAACCCTAACCCTAACCCTCACCCTCAACCTAACCCTAACCCTAACCCTAACCCTAAACCTCAACCTCAACCTCACCCTCACCCTAAGCCTAACAGTATCCCTAACCCTAACCATAACCCTAACCCTAAAACAAACCCTAACCTTAACCCTAACCCTCCCCCTCACCCTAACCCTAACCCTAAACCTAACCTTAACCATAACCCTAACCCTAACCCGAACCCTAACCCTAACCCTCTAACCCAAACCCTAACCCTAACACTGACCTTAATTCTAAACCTCAACCACAACCTCAAACTCACTCTCACCCTAACCCGAACCCTAACCCTGAGCCTAAACCTCACCCTCACCCTCAACCTCACCCTCAACCTCACACTCACCCTAACCATAACCCTAACCCTAACCCTCTAACCATAACCATAACCCTAACCCTCTAACTATAACCCTAACCAAAACCTTAACCCTAACTCTAGACCTAACCCTAACACTAAGCTAACCCTCACCCTCATCCTAAACCAAACCCTAACCCTAACCCTAAAACTATCCCTCACAAGCACACTCACCTTCACCCTCACCCTCACCGCCACCCTAATTCTAACCCTACCACTAATCCTAACCATAACCCTCTAACCCTAAACCAAACCCTATCCCTAACCCTCTAAACCTAAACCTAATCCTCTAACCCTAACCCTAAACCTAAACCTCACCCTCACCATCAACCTAGCCTTAACCGTAGTCCTAACCCTAACTCACCGTCACCATCACCCTCAACCTAACACAAAACCTAACCCTAACCCTAACACTAACCCTCTAAACCTAACCCTAACCATAACCCTAACCCTAACCGTAACCCTAACCCTAACCCTAACACTAACCCTAAACCTCACCCTCACCCTCACCCTAACCCTAACCCTAACCCTCACCCTCACCCTCACCCTCACCCTCAACCTCAACCTCACTCTCACCATAAAGCTAAGCCTAACCCTAACCCTAACCCTAAAGCTAACCCTCTAACCCTAACCCTCACCCTAACCCTAACCCTCTAACCCTAACCCTAACCCTAACCGTCTAACAATAACCCTAACCCTAACCCTAAACCTAACCCTAACCCTCACCCTCAACCTCACCCTCACCCTAACCCTAATCATAACCCTAACCATAACCCTAACCCTCACCCTCACCCTCGCCCTAACGCAAACCCTAACACTAACCATAACGCTCTAACCCTAACCATAACCCTAATCGTCTAACCCTTACTATAACCTAACCCTAACCTTAACACAAAAACTAACACTAACCCTCAACTTCATCCTCACCCTAACCCTAACTCTAATCCAAACCCTCACCCTCACCCTTAACCTAATAGTTACCCTAAACCTAACCCTAAACCTAATCCTCTAACCATAACCCTAACCCTAACCCTAACCCTCAACCTCACCCTCACCCTAACCCTCACCCTAACCATAAACCTAACCCTAAGGCTAACCCTCACCCTAACACTAACCCTAACCCTAAAACTCACACTCGCCCTCAGCCTAACCCTCACCCTCACCCTCACCTTAATCCTAACTCTAACCCTACCCCCCTAACCCTAACCCTAACCATAACCCTCACCTTCACCCTCACCCTAACCCTAACCCTCACCCTCACCCTAACCGTAACTCTAACCCTAACCTTCTAAACCTAACCTTCACCCTCACCCTCACCCTTACCTTAACCCTCACCCTCACCCTAACCCTAACTCTAATCCTAACACTTGAAACCTAATCCTCACCCTCACCATCACTCTAACCCTAATTCTAACCCTAACCCTCCAAACCTACCCTCACTCTCACCCTCACCCGCACCCTAACCTTACTCCTAAACCTCACCCTCACACTCACCTCACCCTAACCCTAACCCTCACCCTCACCCTAACCCTAACCCTAACCCTCACCCTCACCCTCACCCACACCCTAACCTTAACACTAACCCTCACCCTCACCCTCACCCTAACCCTAACCCTCACTCTCACCCTCATCCTCACCCTCACCATAACCCTAACCCTAACCATAACCCTAACCCTCTAATCCTAACCATAACCCTAATCCTCTACCCCTAACCCTAACCTAACCCTAACCCTAAACCTAAGCCTATACATAATACTAACCCTAACACTCACCCTCACCCTAACACTAACCCTAACCCTCACCCTCACCCTCACTCTAACCCTCACCCTCACCTCACCCTAACCCTAATCCTAACCCTAACCTAAACTTAACCCTCTCACCCTAACCCTAACCCAAACCTTAACCCTCTATAATGAACCCTAACCCTAACCCTAACCCTCTTACCCAACTCTGACCCTAACCCTAAACCTAACCCTCACCCTCAACCTCACACACACCCTAACCCTAACCCTAACCCTCACCCTCCCCCTAACACTCACCCTCCCCCTCCCCCAACCCTCACCCTCACCCTAGCCATAACCTTAACCCTAAACCTAAACCTAACCATAACCCTAACCCCAACCCTCAAACCCTAAATCTAAAACTACCCCTAACCCTCTAACCCTAACCTTAACCCTAACCCTAACCTTCACCCTCACCCTCACTCTCAAGCTAACCCTAACCCTAACCCTCACCCTCATCCTAACCCTAAACCTAACCCTAACCCTCAACCTCAACCTCACCCTCACCCTCACCCTCACTCTAACCCTAACCCTATCCCTAACCCTAAGCATAACACTAACACTCATCCTCACCCTCACCCTCACCCTCACCCTAACCCTAACCCTAACCCTAACGCTCTAACCCTAATCGTAACCTAACCCTAACACTAACGCTAACTCTAACCCTCACCCTCACCCTCACTCTCACTCACACCCTCACCCTCATGCTAACCCTAACCCTAAACCTAACCCTCTAACACTAACCCTAACCTAACCTTCTAACCCTATCCCTGAATCTAACCCAAATCCTAACCCTAAGCCTCTAACCCTAACCCTAACCCTAACACTAACCCTAACCCTCACCCTCACCCTCACGCTCACCCTAAACCTCACACTCACCCTAACCCTAACCCTCACCCTCACCCTAACCCTAACCCTAACCCTAACCCTCACCCTCACCCTAACCCTAACCCTAAACTTCACCCTCAAACTCGGCCTCACCGTCACCCTCACCCTCACCCTCATCCTAAGTCTAACCCTAACCCTCTAAACCTAACCATAACCCTAACCCTAAACATAACTCTAACCCTATTAATAAGCCTAACCCTAACCTTCACCCTCACCCTCACCCTCACCCTCACCCCAAACCTACCCCTAACCCTAATTCTCTAACCCTAACCGTAACACTAACACTAACCCTAACCATGTAACAATAACCCTAATCCTAAACATAACCCTAACCATAACCCTCAACGTCACCCTCACCCTCACGTTCACCCTAACCCTAACCCTCAACGTCACCCTCAACCTCACCCTCACCCCCACCCTCACCATAACCATAACTGTAACCCTAATCCGCTAACCCTAACCATAACACTAATCCTCTGACCCAAACCTAACCCTAACCCAAACCCTAACACTAACACTGACCCACACCCTAACCCTAACTCTAACCTTAACCAAAACCCTCTAACCCTAATCCTAATCCTAACCTTAACCTTCTAACCCTAACCGTAACCCTAACAGTAACCCTAAACCTCACCCTCACCCTCACCCTCAGCCTAACCCTCACCCTAACACTCACCTGAACCCTAATCCTAAACCTAACCCTAACCCTCACTATAACACTCACCCTTACCCTCAGCCTAAGCCTAACCCTAACCCTAACCGTAAACCTAACCTCTAACTCTAACCCTAAACCTAAAGCTAATCCTAACCCTAACCCTAACCCTAAACCTAGATCTAAAGCTAACCCTAACCCTACCCCTAATCCTCTAACCCTAACCCTAACCCTAATCCCCTAACCCTAACCCTAACCCTAATCCTAACGCTAACCCTAACCATAACCCTAACACAATCCCTAACCATCAACCAAATCCTCACCATCACCCTCACCCTCACCCTAACCCTAAATCTCACCCTCACCCTCACACTCACCCTCACCCTCACCCTAACCACCTAACCCTAACCCTAACCCTAAAACTAACCCTAACACTAATCCTAACCGTCTAACCCTAACCCTAACACTAAACAAAATCTTAACCCTCTAACCCTAACCCTAACCGTATCCCTAACTTTCTAACCCTAATCCTCACCCTCACCCTAACCCTAACCCTAACACTCACCCTCCACCTAATCATAACCCTAACCCTAACCCTAACCCTCACCCTAAACCTCACCTTCAGCCTCACCCTCATCCTCATCCTCACCCTTACCCTAACTCTAACCCTAACACTCTAAACCTAACCCTAACCATAACCTTAACCCTAACCCTATTCATAAACCTAACACTAAAACACACCCTCACCCTCAACCTCACCCTCACCCTCACGCTAACCCTAACCCTAACCCTAAACCTCACACTCACCCTGACCCTCAACCTAACCCTAACCCTAACCCTAACTCTAACCCTAAACCTAATCCTAACCCTCACCCTCACCCTCACCCTTACCCTTACCCTAACACTCACCCTAACCCTAGGCTTAACCCTAACCCTCACCACAACCTCAACCGCACCCTCACCCTAACCCTAACCCTAACACTAACACTAACCATAACCCTCTAACCCTAACCATAACCCTAATCCTTTAACCCTTACTGTAACCTAACCCTAACCCTAACACGAAACCTAACACTAACTCTCAACCTCATCCTCACCCTAACTCTAACCCTAATTCTAATCCTCACCCTCACCCTCATGATAACACTCACCCTTAACCTAACCGTAACCCTAAACCTGACCCTAAAACTAACCCTCTAACCCTAACCCTAACCCTAACCCTAACCCTCATCCTCACTCTCACCATAACCCTCACCCTAACCATAACCCTAACCCTAACGCTAACCCTTACACTCACCCTAAACCTCACCCTCACCCTCACCCTAACCCTAACCCCAACTCTAAACCTCACACTCGCCCTCAGCCTCACCCTCACTCTCACCCTCACCCTAACACTAACTCTAACAATAACCCTCTAACCTTAACCCTAACACTAACCCTAACCCTAACCCTAACCCTAAGCCTATTCATAAACCTAACCCTAACCCTCACCCTCACCCTCAGTCTCACCCTCACCCTAACCCTAACCATAACTCTAACCCTAAACCTCACCGTCACTGTCACCCTCACCCTAACCCTAACCCTAACCCTAAACCTAACCCTCATCCTCACCATCACCCTCAACCTAAGCCTAAGTCTAACCCTAAACCTAACCCTAAACCTCACCCTCACCCTCACCATCACTATAACCACAATCCTAAACCTAACACTCACCCTCACCCTCAGTCTCACCCTCACCCTCTACCTAACGCACACCCTAACCCTAACCCTAACTGTAACCCTAACCCTAATCATCACCCTAACCCTAACCCTAACCCTAAACCTCACCCTCCCCTAACCCTAACCATAAACCTCACCCTCACCCTCACCCTAACCCACACCCTAGCCCTAACCCTAACCCTAACCGTAACCCTAACCCTAACCATCACCCTAACCCTAAACCTAACCCTAACCCTAAACCTCACCCTCCCCTAACCCTAACCGTAAACCTCACCCTCAGCCTCACCCTAACCCTAACCCTAAACCTCACCCTCACCATCACCCTCACCCTCACCCTCAACTTCAACCTCAACCTCAGCCACACCCTAACCCTAACTCAAACCCTCACACTCATCCTCACCTTTAACCTAAACCACACACTCACCCTCACCCTCACTCTCACTCTTACCCTAACCCTAACCCTCACCCTAACCCTAACCCTAACCCTAACCGTAAACCTCACCCTCAACCTCACCATCACCTTCAGCCTATCCCTAACCCTAACCCTATCTCTAACCATAACCCTCTAACCCTAACAATAAACCTAATCCTCTAACCCTAACCGTAACATAACCCTAACCCTAACCGTAACCCGAAACCTCACCCTCAACCTCACCCTCTCCCTCACCCTCAGCCTAACCCTCACCCTAAACCTAACCCTAACCACTATCCGTCACCCTCACCCTCACTCTCAGCTTCAACCTCACCCTAACCCTAACCATAACCATAATCCTAAAAACAATCCCTAACCCTAACCCTAAACCTATCGCTAATCCTAACCCTAAACCTAACAATAGCCATAAAACTAAGGCTAACCCTTACCTTAACTAAACCCTAACCCTCTAAACCTAAACCTATTCCTAACCCTAAGGCTAACCCAAACCCTAACCCTAAGCCTAATCCTAAACCAAACCCTCATCCTCAACCCCACCCTAACTCTGGTCCTCACCCTCACCCTCACCCTAACCCTAACCCTAACCCTAACCGTCTAATCCTAACACTGACCCTAACCCAAACCCTAACTCTCTAAACCTAAACCTCACCCTCACCGTAACCATAACACTAAACCTAACCCTCATCCACACCCTCACCCTTACTCTAACCCTAACCCTAACCCTAACCTTAACCCTCTATCCCTAACCGTAACCCTATCCCTACCCTCTAACCCTAACCCTAACCCTAACCCTAACCTTAACCTCTAACCCTAACCCTAACTCTAACCCTAACCCTAACCCTAACCCTAACCTTAACCTCTAACTCTAACCCTAACTCTAACCCTAACCCTAACCCTAACCTAACCCTCTAACCTTAACACTAAACGTCATCCTAAACCTAAACCTAACCCTCACCCTCACCCTAACCATAACCCTAACCATAACGGTAACACTAACCCTCACCCTAACCCTCACCCTCATCCTAACCCTAACCATAACCGTAAACCTCACGCAAGCCCTAAGCCTCATCCTCACCCTCACCCTAACCCTAACTCTCACCCTAACCTTCTAACCCTAACTCTAACCCTAACCCTAACCCTAACCCTAAACCTATTCATAACCCTAACCCTAACCTCACCCTCACCCTCAAACTCACCCTAAGCCTAACCCTAATCCTAAACCTCACCTTCACCATCACCCTCACCCTAACCCTAACCCTAAACCTAACCCTAAACCTAAACCTCACCCTCAACCTCACCCTCAACATAACCCTAACCATAACCCAAACCCTAACTCTCTAACCCTAAACCTCACCTCACCCTCACCCTCACCCTAACCCTAAACCTAACACTCACCCTCACCCTCACCCTCCCCTTCACCCTCACCCTTACCCTAATCCTAACCCTCACACTAACCGTAACCCTAACCCTAACCCTAAACCTCACTTCATCGTCACCCTCACTCTAACCCTAATCCAAAAACTAACACTCACCCTCAGACTTACCCTCACTCTCACCCTCACCCTCACCCTAACCCACAACCTAACCCTAACCCTAACCCTAACCTTAACCCTAGCCCTAACCATCACCCTAACCCTAACCCTAAACCTCACCCTCCCATAACACTAACCCTAAACCTCACCCTCACCCTAACCCACACCCTAATCCTAACCCTAACCATAACCCTAACACTAACCTTCACCCTAAACCTAACCCTAATACTAAACCTCACCCTCCCCTAACCCTAACCGTAAACCTCACCCTCATCATCCCCCTAACCCTAACCCTAACCCTAACTCTCATCCTCACCCTTACCCTCACCCTCAACTTCAAACTCAACCTCACCCACACCCTAACCCTAACCCTAACCCTCACCCTCATCCTCACCCTAAACCTAACCGTAACCCTCACCCTCACCCTAACCATAACCATAACCCTAACCGTAAATCTAACCCTAAACATAAACCTCACGCTCACCCTCACCCTCACCATCACCCTTACCCTAACCCTAACCCTCACCCTAACCCTAACCCTAAGCCTAACCCTAAAACTCACCCTCAATCTCACCATCACCTTCAACCTAACCCTAACCATAACCATAACCATAACCATAACCATAACCCTCTAACCCTAACCATAACCCTAATCCTCTAACCCTAAACGTAACATAACCCTAATCCTAACCGTAACCCCAAACCTCACCCTCAACCTCACCCTCACCCTCACCCTCAGAATAACCCTCACCCTAAACCTAACCCTAACCCTAACCCTCACCCTCACCCTCACCCTCACCCTCACCCTCACCCTAACCCTAATCCTCAGCCTCACCCTCACCCTCAACCTAACCATAACCATAACCATAATTCTAAACCTAACCCCTAACCCTAACCCTAAACCTGTCGCTAATCCTAACCCTAAACCTAACATTAGCCATAAAACTAACGCTAACACTAACCGTAACTCTAACCCTTACCCTCTAACCCTAACCCTATCCCTAAACGTAAGGCTAACCCTAACCCTAACCCTAAGCCTAATCCTGAACCAAACCCTCACCCTCACCCCCACCCTAACCCTGGTCCTCACCTACACCCTCACCCTAACCCTAAACATAACCATCACCCTCACACTCACCTCACCGTCACCCTCACCCTAACCCTAACTCCATCCCTAGCAATAACCCTAACCCTAACCCTCTAACCCTAACCCTAAAACTAACCCTAACCCTAACATTAACCCTAACCCTCTAACGCTAACCCTAACCCTAAACCTTAACCTAATCCTCTAACCCTAACCCTTACCCTAACCCTAACCTTAACCATCTAAACCTAACCCTAACCCAACTCTAAATCTCTAACCCTAACTCTAACCCTAACCCTAAACCTAACCCTCATCCTCATCCTCTCCCTTACTCTAACCCTAACCCTAACCCTCACATTCACCCTCACCCTCACCCTAACCCAAAACCTAACCCTAAACCTAACCCTAACACTCACCCGCACCCTCACCCCCACCCTCACCCTAACCATAACCATAACCATAACCCTAAATCTAACCCCTAACCCTAACACTAAACCTAACGCTAACAATAATCCTAACCCTAAATCTCTAAACCTAACCCTAACCCTAACCCTCTAAGCCTAACCCGAACCCTAAACCTAAGGCTAACCCTAACCCTAACCCTGACACTAATCCTCAACCAAACCCTCTTCCTCACCCCCACCCTAACCCTAACCCTCATCCTCACCCTCACACTAACCCTAACCATAACCATAACCATAACGCTCACACTCACCCTCACCCTCACCATCACCCTAAACCTAACTCCAGCCCTAACCCTAACCCTAACACTAACCCTCTAACCCTAACCCTAAACCTACCCTTAACCCTAACACTAACCCTTACCCTCTAAACCTAACCCTAACCCTAACCCTAACCTTAACCCTCTAACCCTAACCCTAACCCTATCCCTACCCTCTAACACTAACCCTAAATCTAACCCTAACTTTCACATCTAACCGTAACCCTAACACTAAACCTAACCCTCTAACCCTAACACTCAACCTCACCCTAACCCTAACCCTAACCCTAACCCTCACCCTCACCCACACCCTCACCCTAACCATAACCCTAACCATAACGCTAACCCTAACCCTCACCCTAACCCTCACCCTCACCCTCATCCTAACCCTAACCATAACCCTAAACCTCACACTCGCCCTAAGATTCACCCTCACCCTCACCCTCACCTTATCCATAACTCTAGCCTTAACCCTGTAACCCTAACCCTAACCCTAAACCTATTCATAACCCTAACCCTAATCCTCACTCTCACCATCACCCTAAGCCTAACCCTAACCCTAAACCTCACCCTCACCGTCACCCTCAACCTAACCCTAACCATAAACCTAACACTAAACCTAAACCTCACCCTCACCCTCACCCTCAACATAACCCTAACCCTAACCCAAAACCCTAACTCTCTAACCCTAACCCTCACCCTCACCCTCACTCTCACCCTAACCCTAAACCTAACCCTCAGCCTCACCCTCACCCTCACCCTCACCTTCACCCTCACTCTTACCTTAAACCTAACCCTCACCCTAAATGTAACCCTAACTCTAACCCTAAACCTAAACGTCACCCTCAACCTCACCATCACCCTCACCCTAACCCTAACCCTAGCCCTAGCCCTAACCCTAACCCTAACCCCAGCCCTAGCCCTAACCCTAACCCTAACCCTCACCCTCACCAACACCCTCACTCTCACCCTCAACTTCACCCTCACCCTAACCCTAACTCTAACCCTAACCCTAAACCTAACCCTCTAACCCAAAACCTATCCGTAACCTTAACCCTCTAACCCTAATCCTAACCCTAACCCTAAACCTGTAACCCTAACCCTAACCCTAAATCTAACCCTAACCCTCACCCTCACCCTCACCCTAACCCTAATCCTAACCCTAACCATCACCCTCAACCTCACCCTCACCCTAACCCTCAACGTCACCCTCACCATAACCCTAAACCTTACCATCACCCGAACCCTCACCCTCACCCTAACCATCACCATAACCATAACCCTAACACTAACCATAACCATAACCCGCTAACCCTAACCAATACCTAAAAATCTAACCCTAACTGTAACCTAAACCTAACCTAAACCCTAACCCTAACCCTAACTCTAACCTTAACCCTCATCCTCACCCTAACCAGAATTCTAATCCTAACCCACACCCTCACCCTAACCCTAACCCTAACCCTAACCCAAACCCTCACCATCACACTCAACCTCACCCTAACCATAACCCTAACCGTAACCTAAACCTACCCTAACCCTCACGTTAACCCTAACCCTCACCCTCACCCTAACCCAAACCATAACCCTCACCCTCATACTCAGCCTCAGCCTAACCCTAACCCTAACTCTAACCTTAACCCTATAACCCTAATCCTAAACCTAACTCGAAACATAACCCTAACCCTATTAATAAATCTAACCCTAACCCTCACCCTCAACTTCACCCTAACCCTAAACCTAACAGTAACTCTCACCTGCACCCTCACCCTCACCCTAACCCTAACCCTCACCCTCACCCTCACCCTCACCCTAACCCTAACTCTAACCCTAACCCTCTAACCCTAACCCTAACTCTAACCCTAAGTCTAACCCAACCTCTAACCCTAACCCTAAACCTAACCCTAAACCTATTCATAACCCTAACCCTAACCCTCACACTCACCCTCACCCTAAGCCTAACCCTATCCCTAAACCTCACCCTCACCGTCACCCTCATCCTAACCCTAACCCTAACCCCAACCCTGAACTTAAACCTTACCCTCACCCTCACCCTCAACCTAACCCTAACCGTAACCCTAACCCCAAACCCAACCCTCACCTCACCCTCACCCTCACCCTAACCCTAACCCTCACCATCACCTTGATCCTCACCTTCACCTTCACCCTCACCCTAACCCTAACCGTCTAACCCTAACACTGACTTTTACCCAAACCCTAACTCTCTAAACCTAACCCTCACCCTCACAATAACCTTAACCCTAAACCTAACCCTCACTCTCACACTCAACCTCACCCTTACCCTTACCCTAAACCTAACCCTCACCCTACCCCTAACCCTAACTCTAACCCTAACCCTAAACGCCACCCTCAACCTCACAATCATCCTCACCCTAATTCTAACCCTAGCCCTAGCCCTAACCTTAACCCTAATCCTAACCCTAACCCTCACCCTAACTCTCACACTAACCCTCACCCAAACCCTAACCCTAACCCGAACCCTAACCCGAACCCTAAACCTAACCCTCTAACCCAAACCCTAACTGTAACCTTAACCATCTAGCCCTAACACTAACCCTAACCTTAAACCTCTAACTCTAAACCTACTCCTAAATCTAACCCTAACCCTCACCCTCACCCTCACCCTCACCCTAAACCTAACCCTCACCCTCACCCTCACCCTCACACTAACCCTCACCGTCACCGTCACCGTCACCCTAACCCTAACCCTCACCCTCACACTCACCCTAATCCTCACCCTCACCCTAACCCTAACGCTAACCATAAACATAACCCGGTAACCCTAACTATTACGCTAAACCTCTAACCCTAACTGTACCTAAACTTAACCCTAACCCTAACACTAACCCTAACCCTAAACCTAACTCTAACCCTAACCCTCACCCTCAACCTAACCCTAACCCTAATCCTAACCGACACCCTCACCCTAACCCTAACCCTAACTCTCACCCTCACCCTCACCCTAACCATAACCCTAACCCTAAACCTAACCCTAACCCTAAACCTCATGCTAAACCTCACCCTCAACCTCACCCTAACACTAACCATAACCCTCACCCTCATCCTCAGACTCAGCCTCACCCTAATCCTAACTGTAGCTCTAACCTTATAACCCTAACACTAACCCTAACACTAAACATAACCCTAACCCTATTAATAACCCTAATCATAACCCTCACCCTCACCTTCACCCTCACTCTCACCCTCACCCTAACCCTAACCCTCACTCTCACCCTCATCCTCAACCTCACCCTCACCCTAAAACTCACCCTCACCCTCACCGTTACCCTAACCCTAACCCTCACCCTAACGCTAACCCTAACCTTCACACTCAACCTCACCCTCACCCTTGCCCTAACCTTAACCCTAAGCCTAACCTCACCCTCACCCTGACCCTGACCTTCACCCTAACCCTAACCATACCCCTAACCCTAACCCTAACCATCTAACCCTAACACTGACCCTAACCCAAACCCTAACTCTCTAACACTAACACTCACCCTCACCCTCACCCTAACCCTAACCCTAACCCTAACCCTCACCCTCACCCTCATCCTCACCCTTACCCTAAAACTAACGCTCACCCTAATCCTAACTCTAACTCTAACCCTAATCCTAAACGTCACCCTCAACCTCACCATCACCCACACCCTAACCCTAACCCTAGCCCTTGCCCTAACCCTAACCCTAACCCCAACCCTAACCCTAACCCTCACCCTCACTCTCACCCTCAACCTCACCCTCAACATAACTCTAACCCGAACCCTAGCCCTAAACTTAACCCTCTAACCCAAACACTCACCCTAAACTTAACCCTCTTACCCTAACCCTAACCCTCACCCTAAACCTCTAACCCCAACCCTAACCGTAATCCTAACCCTCATACTCACCCTCATCCTCACCCTCACCTTAACCATAACCCCAACCTTAACCCTAAAACCCTAACCATAACCATAACCCTAATCCTCTAACCCTAACCCTCACTTAACCCTAACCCTAACCCTAAACCTAAACCTAAAACTAACCCTCTAACCCTAAACCTAACCCTAACCCTAACCCTAACCCTAACCCTCTAACCGTAACCCTCAACCTCATCCTGACCTTAACCCTAACCCTCACACTCAACCTCACCCTCACCCTCACCCTCAGCCTAACCCTAACTCTAACCCTAACCCACTAAGCCTAGCCCTAACCGTAACCCTAACCCTCATCCTCACCCTCACCCTCACCCTAACCCTAATCCTAATCCTAAACCTCACCCTCAACCTCATCCTCACCCTCACCCTAACCCTAACCCTAACCCTCACCCTCACCCTCAAGCTAACGCTAACCCTAACCCTAACCCTATCCCTAAACCTCACCCTCACCCTCACCCTAACCCTAAGCCTCACCCTAACCCTAAACCTAACCCTAACCCTCACCCTCACCCTCACACTCACACTAACCCTAACCCTAACCCTAACTATAACTCTAACCCTCACCCTCACCCGAACCCTAACCCTAACCCTAACCCTCTCCTTAACGCTAACCCTCTAACCCTAAACATAACCCTAATCCTCTATCCCTAATCTAAGCCTAACCCTAACCCTAACCCTCACTCTCACCCTCACCCTCACCCTAAGCCTAAGCCTAAGCCTAACCCTAATCCTAACCCTAATCCCTAAGCCTAACCCTAAACCTAATGCTAATCCTAACTCTAACCCTAACCCTAGCCCTAAACCAAACGCTAACCCTAACCCTAACCCTAACTCTCTAACCCTAACCCTAACCCAAACCTAACCCTAACCTTAAACCTGTAACCCTAATCCTAACCCTATCCCTAACCCTCTAACCCTAACACTCACCCTCACCCTAACCCTAATCCTAACCATAAACCTTATCCTCACACTCACCCTCACCCTAAACATAACCCTAACCCCAATGGCAACCCTAACCCTCACCCTAAAACTCACCCTCGCACTCACCCTCACCCTAACCTTAACCCAAACCCTCACACTCAGCCTCAGCCTCACCCTCACCCTCAGACTAACCCTAACCCTAACAATCACCGTCACCTTCACCCTCAACCTAACCCTAACCCTAAACCTCACCCTCACCCTCACCCTTACCCTGACTATAACCCTCACCCTCACCCTCACCCTCACCCTAACCCTAACCCTAACCCTCACAGTCAAACTCACCCTCACACTAACTCTAAACCTAACCCTAACCCTTACTCTCACCCTCACCCTCACCCTCACCCTCACCCGAACCATAACCCTAACCCTCACCCTCACCCTCAGGCGAGCCTGAACCCCAACCCTAGCCCTAAACCTAACCCTAATCCTCTAACCCGAACCCTAACCCTAACCCTCACCCTAACCCTAAACCAAACACTCAACCTCACCCTAACCCTAAACCAAACACTCAACCTCACCCTAACCCTCACCCTAATACTAACCCTAATCCTAACCCTCACCCTCACCCTAACGCTCAACATAACACTAACCCTAACCCAAACCCTCAACCTAACCCTAACCCTCACCCTAACCCTATCCCTAACCCTTCCCTCAATCCCACCCTCACACTCACCCTAAGCGTAATCCTAACACTAACCCAAACCCTCACCCTCACCCTAACTCTAACCCTTAAGCTAACCATAACCCTAACCCTAACCCTTACCCTGACCCTCACCATCACCCTCACCCTCATCCTCACCCTCACCCTAACCCTACCCCTAATCCTAACCTGCACCCTCAACCACACCCTAACCCTCACCCTCACCCTCACCCTAACCCTAACCCTACCCCTAACTCTAACCCTAACCCTAAACCTAACGCTAACCCTCACCCTCACTGTCACCCTTACCGTAACCCTAACCCTAACCATCACCCTCATATTCATCCTCACCCTAACCCTAAACATAACCCTAACCGTCACTCTAACCCTAAACCTAACAATCAACCGCACCCTAACCCTCACCTTAATCCTAACCCTAACACTAACCCTCACCCTCACCCTAACCCTCAACATAACACCTACCCTAACCCTAACCCTATCCCTCACCCTAACCCTAAACTTAATCCTCACCCTCACCCTAACCCTCACCTTAACCCTATCCCTAATCCTCACCCGCACACTCACCCTCACCCTAACCCTAACTCTAACCCTTACCCTCACCCTCACCCTCACCTTCACCGTAATCCTAACCCCAAACCTAACCCTAACCCTAACCCCTAACCCTAAACTTAACCCTAACCATTACCCTAAACTTAACCCCAACCCTCTAACCCTAACCTAACAATAACCCTAACCCTCACCCTCACCCTCACCTTAACCCTAACCCTCACCTAACCCTCACCCTCACCCTCACGCTCTCCTAACCCTAACCCTAACACTAAACCTAACTGTAACCCAAACCCTAACCTAACCCTAACCCTCGCCCTAACATTCACCCTCACCCTCACCCTAAACCTAACCCTAACCCTAACCCTAACACTAAACCTCTAACCCTAACCATGAACTTAACCATAACTCTCTAACCCTAACACTAACCCTAATCCTAACCCTGTAATCCTAACCCTAACCCTGACCCTAACCCTAAACCAAACCCTAACCCTCATCCTCACCCTCAACCTCACCCTCATCCTCACCCTAAACCTAAACTTAACCCTCACCCTCACCCTAAACTGCAGCCTAACCATATACCTAACCCTAACCATCACCCTCACACTCATCCTAAGCCTAATTCTAACCCTAACCAAACCCTAACCCTAACCCTCACCCTCACCAGCACCCTAACCGTAACCCTAACCTTAACCCTAACCCTCACCCTCATCCTAAACCAAACCCTAACCTTAACCCTAACCGTAACCATCTAACCTAACCATAACCCTAACGCTCTAAACCTAACCCTAACCCTAACCTTCACCCACACCCTCACCCTAACCATTACCCTAACCCTAACTCTAATCCTAAACCTCACCCTCACCCTCACCCTCATCTTTACGCTGAACCTAAACCTAACCCTAACCTTAACCTAACCCTCACTCTCACCCTCACCCTCAACCTCACCATAACCCTTACCCTAACCCTAACCGTGATCCTAACCCTCACCCTCAGCCTCACCCTCACCCTAACCCAAACCGTAACCCAAATCCTAACCCCTAACCCTAACCCTAACCCTCTAACCCTAACCCTAACCCTCAACCTAACCCTAACTCTCTAACCCTAACCCAAACCCTAACACTAACCCTAACCCTCTAACCCTAACCCTAACTCTAATCCTAACCCTGTAATCCTAACCCTAACCCTGACCCTAACCCTAAACCTAAACCTAACCCTAACCCTCACCCTCACCCTCACTCTCACTCTCACCCTCACCTTAACCCTAACCATAACCCTAACTCTAACCCTAAGCATAACCGAACCATAACCCTAACCCTAACCCTCTAACCCTAACCCTAACCCTACCCTAACCCTAACCCTCACCCTCATGCTCACCCTCACGCTCACCCTATCCCTAACTGTAACCCGAACCCTCACCCTTACCCTCACCCTAAACCTAACACTCACCCTCACCCTCACCCTATCCGTCACCCTCAACCTCACCCTAACCCTAACCATCACACTCACCCTCATCCTCACCATAACACGCACCCTCACCTAACCCTAACCCTCACCTAACCATAACCATAACCCTCTAACCCTAACCATTACAATAATCCTCTAACCCTAACCCTAACATAAACCTAACCCTAACCCTAACCCTAACCCTAAACCTAACTCTAACCCTAACCCTCACCCACCCTAACCCTAACCCTATCCTAACCCTCACCCTCACATTCACTCTCACCCTCACCCTCACCCTAACCCTAACCCTAAACCTAACCCTCTAACCCTAACCCTAACCGTAACCGTGACCCTCTAACCCTAACACACACCTTCATCCTAACCCTAACCCTAAACCTAACCCTCACCCTCACCCTCACCCTTACCATAACCCTAAGCCTAACCTTAACCCTAACCCTCACCCTAAACCTCCCTCTCCCCCTTACCGTAACCATAATCCTAACCCTAACCGTCACCCTCACACACAGCCTCACATTCACCCTCACACTCACCCTAACCCTAACTGTAACCCTAACCCTATCCCTAAACATAACCCTAACCCTTTTAATAACCCTAACCCTAACCTTCACACTCACCCTCACCCTCACCCTAACCCTAACCCTAACCCTAATCCTCACCCTCACCCTCACCCTCAACCTAACCCTAACCCTAACACTAAACCTAACCCTCACCCTCACCCTGACCCTCATCCTTACACTTACCCTAACTCTCACCTTAACCCTAACCCTAACCCTAACCCTACCCTAAACCTCAACCTCACCATCACACTCACCCTCACCCTCACACTAACTCTAAACCTAACCCTAACTATAACCATAACCCTAACCCTCACCCTCACCCTAACCCTAAACCTAACCCTAACCATAACCCTCTAACTCTAACCAAAACCCTAATCCTCTAACCCTGACCGTAACCTAACCCTAACCCTAACCGTAACCCTAAACCTAAACCTAACACTAACCTAACCCTCAACCTCACCCTAACCCTAACCCTCACCCTCATCCTCACCCTCAATCTCACCCACACCCTCACGATAACCCTAACCCTAACCCTAAACCTAACCCTCTAACCCTACACCTAAGACCAACTCTAACCCTCTAATCCTAACCCTAACCTTTACCCTCTAATCCTAACCCTAACCCTAACCCTAACCCTCACGCTCACGCACACCCCCACCCTAACCAAAACCCTCACACACAACCTAACCATAACCCTCACACTCACCTTCACGCTAACCCTAACCCTAACCCTAACCCTTACCCTCAGCCTCACCCTCACTCTCACCCTAACCCTAACCCTCACCCTAACCCTCTAACCCTAACCCTCACCCTAACCCTAACCCTAACCCTAACCCTCAACCTCGCGCACACCCTCACCCTAATCCTAACCTTATCCCTAATCCTAACCCTAACCTTATCCATCACCATCACCCTCAACCCTAAACATAACCCTAATCCTCTAACCATAACCCTGACCCTAATCCTAACCCTAAACCTTGCCCTCACACTCACCCTAACCCTCACCCTAAACCTAACCCTAACCTGAATCCTAACCCTCACTCTCAACCTCACCCTCACCCTCACCCTCAGCCTCACCCTGACCATAACCACAACCCTAACCCCCACCCTCACTCTCACTCTCAACCTCACCATAACCCTCACCCTAAATTTAAACCTAACCCTAACCCTAACCCTCTAACACTAAACCTAAACCTAACCCTAAGCATCTAACCCTAAACCTAACAATAACCCTAACCCTCTAACCCTAACCCTATCCCTAACCCTAACACTCTAACCCTAACCCTAATCCTAAACCTCTAACGCTAACCCTAACCCTAACCCTAATCCTAACCTTAACACTCACCCTCAACCTCACCCTCACCCTAACCCTAACCATCACCCTAAATCTCACCCTCACCCTCACCCTCACCCTAACCCTAACCCTAACCCTAACCCTCTAACCCTAAAAATAACCCTAATCCTCTAACACTAACCCTAACCCTAACCCTATCCCTCACCCTCACCCTCACTCTCACCCTCACCCTCTACCTCACCCTAAGCCTATCCCTCACTCTAACCCTGACCCTAACTACTAACCCTAACCATAAACCTAACGCTAACACTAACCCTACCCCTAACCATAACCGTAACCCTCTAACCCTAACCCTAACCCTAACCCTCTGACTCTAACCTTGACCCTAACCCCAGTGCTCACCCTAACCCCAACCCTAACCCTAATCCTCACCCTCACCCTCACCCTCACCCTCATCCTCACCCTCACCCTAACCCTCACCCGAACCCTAACCCCAACCCAAACCCGAACCCTAACCTGAACCCTTAACCTCACACTCACCCTCACCATAACCCTAACCCTAACCCTCACCCTCACCCGCAACCTCAACCTCAACTTCACCCTAACCCTCACCCTAAACCTAAACCTAACCCTAACCCTAACCCTTACCCTCACCCTCAACCTCAACCTCAGCCTAACCCTCACCCTAAACCTAAACCTAACCCTAACCCTGGCCCTCTAACACTAAACCTAACCCTAACCCTAAGCCTCTAACCCTAACACTAACCCTCTAACCCTAACCCTATCCCTAACCCTAACCCTCTAACCCTAACCCTAATTCCAACCCGCTAACGCTAACCCTAACGCTAACCCTAATCCTAACTCTAACCCTCACCCTCAAACTCACCCTCACCCTCACCCTAACCATAACCCTAACCCTAACCCTCTAACCCTAACCATAACCCTAATCCTCTAACCCTAACCCTAACCCTAAACCAACACTAACTTAACGCTAACCCCAACCTTCTAACCATAACCATAACCTTAATCCTCTAACGCTAACACTAACCCTCACCCTAACCCTCAACCTCACCCTCAAACTCACCCTCACCCTCAACCTCACCCTAAGCCTATCCCTAACCCTAACCCTGACCCTAACTCCTAAACCAAATGATAACACTAACCCTACCCCTAACCATAACCATAACCCTCTAACCCCAACCCTAACACTAACCCTCTAACGGTAACCCTAACCCTAATCCTCACCCTCACCATCACCCTCAGCCTCACCCTAACACTTACCCTAACCCTAACACTAACACTCACCTTCATCCTAACCCTAACCCTAAGCCTAACCCTAAACCTAACCCTCACCCTCACCATCACCCTCACCCTCACCATCACCCTTACCCTCACCTTAACCCTAACCCTAAACCTACCCCTCTAACCCTAACCCTAACCCTAACCCTCACCCTCACCCTAAGCCTAAGCCTAACCCTCTTACCCTAACCCTAACCCTAAACCTCTAACCCTAATCCTAACCCTAACCCTAACCCTAACCCTAACCCTAACACTCACCCTCACCCACACCCTCACCCTAACCCTAACTCTAACCCTAAACCTCTAAACCTAACTGTAACAATAACCCTAACCATAACCCTAACCCTATTCATAACCCTAAACCTAAACCTAACCCTCACCCTCACCCTCATCCTCACCCTAACCCTCACCCTCACCTTAACCCTAACCCTCACCCTCACCCTAAACCTAACATTCAACCTAACCCTAATCCTATCCCTAACCATAACCCTAATGCTATCACACCAACCTTAACCTAACCCTAACCCTAATCCTAACTCTAAACCTAACCCTAAACCTAACACTAACCCCAACCTTTTTCCTTACCCTAACCATAACCCTAACCCTCACCCTCACCCTCACTCTCACCCTCACCCTCACCCTCACCCTCACCTAAACCCTAACCCTAACCCTAACTCTAACCCTAAATCTAACCCTCTAAACTTAACCCTAACCCTAACCCTAACCCTCTAACCCGAACCCGAACCATAACCCGAACCCGAACCCTAACCCTCTAACCCTAACCCTAACCCTCACCCTCACCCACACTCTCACCCTCAAACTCATGATAACCCTAACCCTAACCCTAAACCTAACCCTCTAACCCTAAACCTAACCCTAACTCTAACCCTCTAATCCTAACCCTAACCTTAACCCTCTAATCCAAACCCTAACCCTAACCCTAACACTCACGCTCACGCACACCCTCACCCTCACCAAAACCCTCACCCACAACCTAACACTAACCCTCACCCTCACCCTCACGCGAACCCTAACCTTAACGCTAACCCTTACCCTCAGCCTCACCCTCACCCTAACCCTAACCCTAACCCTAACCCTAACCCCAATCCTAACCCTAACCCACAAACCCTAACCCTAGACCTAACCCTAACCCTCTATCCCTAACCCTAACCCTAACCCTGTGACACCAACCCTAACCCTAACCCTAACCCTAACTCTAAAACTCACCCACAACCTCACCCTCACCCTAACCCTAACACTATCCCTAACCCTAACACTAATCCTAACCCTAAAACTCACCCTCACCCTCACCCTCACCCACACCCTCAAACTAAACCAAACCCTAACCCTAACCCTAACCCTCTAACCCTAACCCTAAAGCTAACACTAACCCTAACCCTCTAAACCTAAACTGAACCCTAACCCTAACCCTATCCCTTTAACACTAACCCTCACCCTAACCCTCTAACCCTAACCCTCACCCTAACCCTAACCCTCACCTTCACCCTCAACCTTGCGCACACCCTCACCTAACCCTAACATTATCCCTAATCCTAACCCTAACCCAACCCATCACCATCACCCTGAACCTCATCCTCACCCTCACCCTAACCATAAACCTAACCCTACCCTCTACCCCTAAACTTAACCCTAATCCTCTAACCATAACCCTGAGCCTAATCCTAACCCTAACCCTCGCCCTCACCCTCACCCTAACCCTCGCCCTAACCCTCACCCTAAACCTAACCCTAACCTGAATCCTAACCCTCACTCTCAACCTCACCCTCAAACTCACCCTAACCATAACCCTAACCCTAACGCCCACCCTCACCCTCAACCTCACCCTAACCCTCACCCTAAATTTAAACCTAACCCTAACTCTAACCCTCTAACACTAAACCGAACCCTAACCCTAAGTCTCTAACCCTAACCCTAACCCTCTAACCCTAACCCTATTGTAACCCTAACACTCTAACCCTAACCCTACTCCTAAACCTCTAATGCTAACCCTAACCCTAAACCTAATCCTAACAACCCTCACCCTCACCCTAACCCTCACTATCACCCTCAACCTCCCCATCCCCCTCCCCCTAACCCTAACCCTCTAACCCTAACCATAACCCTAATCCTCTAACCCTAACCATAACCCTAAACCAACTCTAACCCTAATGCTAACCCTAACAATCTAACCATAACCATAACCCTAATCCTCTAACCCTAACCCTAACCCTACCCTTCACCCACCCTCAACCTCACCCTAAGCCTATCCCTAACCCTAACCCTGACCCTAACTACTAACTCTAACCATAAACCTAACGCTAACACTAAACCTACCCCTAACCATAAACATAATCCTGTAACCCTAACCCTAACCCTAAACCTCTAACTCTAACCCTGACCCTAACCCCAACCCTCACCCTAACCCCAACCATAACCCTAATCCTCACCCTCACCCTCACCCTAACACAAGCCCTAACCCCAACCCTAACACAAACCCTAACCCTAACCCTCACACTCACCCTCACCCTCGCCCTCGCCCTAACCCTCACCCTAAACCTAACCCTAACCCGAACCCTAACCCTCACCCTTAACCTCACCCTCACCCTCAACCTCTAACTAAGCCTATCCCTAAACCTAACCTTCTAACCCTAACCATAACCCTAATCCTCTAACCCTAACGCTAATCCTAACCCTAACCCTCAACCTCACCCTCACTCTCATCCTCACCCTCAACCTCACCCTAAGCCTATCCCTAACCATAACCCTGACCCTAACTCCTAACTCCTAACCCTAACCCTAACCCTAACCCTAACCCAAACCTACCCTAACCCCTAACCCTAACATTAACCCTAACCCTAAACCTAACCCGAACCCTCTAACCCTAATCCTAACCTTAACACTAACCCTAAACCTAACCCTTACCCTAACCCTCTAACCCTCACCCTAACCCTAACCCTAACCCTCACTCTCACCCTCACCCTCACCCTAACCCTCACCCTAACCATAACCGTAACCCTCTAACCATAACCCTAACTCTAACCCTAACCCTAAGCCTCTAAACCTAACAATAACCCTAATCGTGACCGCAACCCCCTAACCCTAACGCTCACCCACTCCCTAAACCTAAATCTAAGCCTCACTCTCACCCTCACCCTCACCCTCATCATAACCCTCACCCTAAACCTAACCCTAACGCTAATCCTCACCCTCAACCGCACTCTCACCCTAAACCTAACCCTAACCCTCACCCTCACCCTCACCCTTATCCTCACCCTCACATTCAACCTAACCCTAACTCTAACCCTAACCCCTAACCCTAACGCTAACCCTAACTTTAAGCCTGACCCTCACCCTCAACCTCATCCTCACCCTAACTCTAACCCTAAACCTAACCCTAACCCTCAAACTCATCCTCAACCTCACCCTCTTCCTCATCCTCAACCTATCCCTCACCTCACCCTCACCCTAACCATAACCCTAACACTTACCCTAAGCCTAAACCTAACCCTCAACCTCAACCTCACCCTCATCCTCAGCCTAAAACTAACCTTACCCCTAACCCTAAGCCTAACCTCACCCTCACCCTCACCCTCACCCTAAACCTAACCCTAACCCTAACCCTAACACTATCCCTAACCCTCTAACTCTAACACTAACCCTTATCCTCTAACCCTAACCCTAACCACTAGCCCTAACCCTAACCCTAACCCTAAACTTAACCCTCACCCTCACCCTCCCCCTAAACCTAACGCTAATCCTAACTCTCACCCTCACACTAACCCTCACCCTCTATCTCAACCTCACCTTAAAACTAACCCTCACCCTCACCGTCACCTAACCCTAACCTTACCCTAACACTAACCCTAACCCTAAACCCCTAACCATAACCCTAACCTATCCCTGACCCTTTTACCCTAACTCTAACCCTAACCTTAACCTTAACCATAAACCTAACCTTAACCCAATAACCCTACCTCTAACTCTAACCCTCTAAACCTCACCCTAACTCTAACCCTAACCCTCACCCTAACCATCACACTCACCCTCACCCTAACCCTAACCCTAACCCACACCCTCACCATCACCCTCACCCTCAACCTCAATATCACCCTAAAACTAACCCTAACAATAACCCTTGAAACCTAACCCTAACCATCACCCTCAACTTCATCCTCTCCCTCACCCTAACCGTAACCTAACCGTACCCTCTAACCCTAGCCCTAACCCTAACCGTAACCCTAACCCTATCCCTCACCCTTACCCCCACCCTCACCCTCGCCCTAACCCTCACCATAAACCTAACCCTAACCCGAATCATAACCCTCACCCTCAACCTCACACTCACCATCACCCTCACCCTAACAATAACCCTAACCCTCCCCCTCACCTTCACCCTAAACCTAACCCTAACCCTCACCCTCACCCTCCCCTGCACCCTCACCCTAATCTCAACCTCACCCTAACCCTCACCCTAACACTAAACCTAACCCTAACCCTAACCCTAACCCTCTAACACTAAACCTAACCCTAACCCTAAGACTCCAACCCTAACCCTAACCCGCTAAACCTAACCCTATCCCTAACCCTAACCCTCTAACCCTAACACTAACCCTAACCCTCTAACGCTAACCCTAACCCTAACCCTAATCCTAACACTAACCCTCACCTCAAACTCACCATCACACTCAACCTCACCCTCACCCTAAACATAACCATAACCCTAACCCTAACCCTAAGCCTAACCCTCTAACCCTAACCATAACCCTAATCCTATAACCCTAACCCTAAGGCTAAACCTAACACTAACCCTAATCCTATCACTAACTATAACTCTAACCCTAAACCAACTCTAACCCTAACGCTAACCCTAACCCGCTAACCCTAACCAAAACCCTAATCTTCTAACCCTAACGCTAATGCTAACCCTAACCCTCACCCTCACCCTCACTCTCAACCACACCCTCAACCTCACCCTAAGCCTAACTCTAACCCTAACCCTGACCCTAACTCCTAACCCTAACCGTAAACGTAACGCAAACGCTAACCGTCACTCTAACCCTAACCCTAACCCTAACCCTAATCCTCACCCTCACCATCACCATCACCCTCAGCCTCACCCTAACATAAAACCTAACCCTAAACCTCACCCTCACCCTCAACCTCACCCTGACCTTCATGCTAACCCTAACCCTAACCCTAACCCTAAACTTCACCCTCACATTCACTCTAACCCTAACCCTAACTGTCACCATCAGCCTCACCCTCACTCTCATCCAAACCCTAACCCTAACCCTAACCCTGTAACACTCACCCTAACTGTAACCCTAACCCTAACCCTCACTCTCACCCTCACCCTCACCATAACCCTAACCCTAACCATAAGTGTAACCCTCTAACCATAACCCTAACCCTAACCCTAACCCTCTCACTTAACAATAACCCTAACCGTAACCCTAACCCTCTAACCCTAAAGCTCACCCTCACTCTAAACCTAACCCTAACACTCACTCTCACACTCAACCACACCCTCACCATAACCCTCACCCTAACCCTAACCCTAACGCTAACCCTCACACTCAACCGCATCCTCACCCTAAACCTAACCCTAACCCTAACCCTCTAACCCTCACCCTAACCCTCAGCCTCACCCTAACCCAAAGCCTAACCCTAAACTTCACCCTCACCCTCAACCTCACCCTAAATCTCACCCTGACCATCACGCTAACCCTAACCCTAACTCTCACCCTCACATTCACTCTAAACCTAACCCTAAATGTCACCCTCACCCTCACCCTCACTCTCACCCAAACCCTAAGCCTAACCTTAACCATAACCCTCTAACCCTCACCCTCACAATAACACTCACTCTAACCCTAATCCTAGCGCTAACCCTCACCCTCATTCTCACCCAAACCCTAACCCTAACCCTAACCCTAACCCTCTAACCCTCACCCTAACCCTAATCCTAAACCTAACAATCACTCTCACCATCACCCTCACCCTAACCTTAACCCTAACCCTAAGCGTAGCCCTCTAACCATAACCCTAACACTAACCCTAACCCTAACCCTAACCCTCTAACCTAACAATAACCCTAACCGTAACCCTAACCCTAAAGCTCACCCTCACACTAAACCTAACCCTAACCCTAACCCTCACCCTCACCCTCACCCTCATCTAACCCTAACTCTAACCCTAACCCCTAACCCTAACCCTAACCTTAACTTTAAGCCTGACCCTCACCCTCATCCTCACCCAAACCCTAAACCTAAACCTAACCCTAAACCTAACCCTCAACCTCACCCTCATGCTCATCCTCAACCTAACCCTCACCTTCACCCTCATCCTAAACCTAACCCTAACGCTTACCCTAACCCTAACCCTAACCCTCAAACTCAACCTCACCCTCACCCTCAGCCTAACCCTAACCTTAACCCTAACCCTAAGCCTATCCCTCCCCCTTACCCTCATCCTCACCCTCACCCTAAACCTAAACCTAACCCTAAGCCTAACGCTATCCCTAACCCTCTAACCCTAACCCTAACCCTAACCCTTATCCTCTAACCCTAACCACTAACCCTAACCCTTACCCTAACCCTAAACCTAACCCTCACCATCACACTCACCCTCACCATCCCCCTAAACCTAACTCTAATCCTAACCCTCACCTTCACCCTCACCCTCAACCTCAACCTCACCTTAAACCTAACCCTCACCCTTACCCTCAACCTAACCCTAAGCTTAACCCTAACGCTAAACCCTAACCCTAACCCTAGCCCTAATGCTAACCCTAACCCTAACCCAAACCTTAACACTCTAAGCCTAACCCTAACTCTAACCCTAAACCCCTAACCGTAACTGTAACCCTAACACTCACCTTAACCCTCACTCTCACCCTCACCCTAACCCTCACCCTCGTCCTCAACCTAACCCTAACCCTCACCCTCACCCTCACACTAAACCTAACCCTAACCCTATCCCTCACCCTAACCCTAACCCTAACCTTCTAACCGTAATCCTAACCCTCTAACCCTAACACTAACCCTAACATTAACCCTAACCGGAACCCTACCACTCTAACCCTAATCCTCGAACACTAAACCTAACCCTAATGCTAACCATCTAAACCTAACCCTAACCCTAACCCCCTAACCATAACCCTAAACCTACCATTCTAACCCTAACACTAACCCTAACACTAACCCTAACCCTCTAACCCTCACCCTAAACCTAACACTAACCCTAACCCTCACCCTCACCGTCACCCTCACCCTAAACCTAACCCTACCCCTAACGCTAACTCTAAACCTAACACTAACACTAACCATCAAAATAACACTCACCCTAACACTAACCCTAACCCTAACCCCCACCCTCACCCTCACCATCACCCTCACCATCACCCTAAGGCTAAGCCTAACCCTAACCCTAATTCTAACCCTCTAACCCTAAACCTAACCCTAAACCTAACGTTCTAACCCTAACCCTAAGCCTAACACTAACCTAAACCTCTAACTGTAACCCTAACTCTAACCCTAACCCTAACCCTAACCCTCACCCTCAACCTCACCCTCACCCTAACCCTAACCCTAACCATCACCCTTACCCTCACCCTCACCCTCAACCTCACGCTCACCCTCATACAAACCCTAACCCAAACCCTAAACCTAACCATCTAAACCTAACCCAAAGCCTCTAAACCTGACCCTAACCCAAACATTAACCCTAACCCTAACCCTAACCCAACCCTAACCTTAACCCTCACCCTTAAACTTAACCTCACCCTCACCATCACCCTAACCCTAACCCTTACACTAACCACTAACCCTAACCCTAACCCTAAACATCACCCTCACCCCCACCCTAACCCTAACCATAACCCTAACCCTAACCCTGACACACACGCTCACCCTCATCCTCACCATCACCCTAAACCTAACCCTCACGTTAACCCTAACCTAACCCTAAACCTAACCCTAACCCGAAACCTCACCCTCAACCTCACCCTCACCCTAACCCTAACCCTTACCCTAACCCTAACCCAAACACTACCATAACCATCACCATCACCCTCACCCTCACCCTCAAACTCAACCAAACCCTAAACCTAACCCTAACCCTAACTCTCTAACCCTCACCCTAGCCCTAAACCTAACCCTCATCATCATCCTCAACGTAACCCTAACCCTAACACTAACCCTAACCCTAACCTCGAACCGTATACTAAACCCTATCGCCAACTCTAACCCTAATCCTAACCTTAACACTAAGCCTAACCTTAACCCACTATCCCTAACCCTTACCCTATCCTTAAACCTCTAACCCTAACCCTATCCGTAACCCTAACCCATATGATCACCCTCACCCTCACCCTAACCCTATCCCTAATCCTCACCCTTCCTCACCCTCAACCTCAACCTAACCCTAACCCTAATCCTAACCCTAACCCTAACACTCACCCTCACCCTCACCCTCACCCTAACCTTAAACCTAACCCTCACCCTCACCCTCACCCTAAACCTAACCGTAACCCTAACCCTAAAACTAACACTCAACCTCACCCTAACCCTCACCCTAATACTAACCCTAATCCTAAACCTCACCCTCACCCTAATGCTCAACATAACACGAACCCTAACCCATACCCTCAACCTAACCCTAACCCTCACCCTAACCCTAAACTTAATCCTCACCCTCACCCTAAACCTCACCATAACCTTACTATCCCTAACCCTACCCTCACCCCCACCCTCACACTCACCCTAAGCCTAATCCTAACCCTAACTCTAACCCTAACCCTCACCCTCACTCTAACCCTAACCCTAACCCTAACCCTAAACCTAACCCTAACCCTAACCCTAACCCTGACCCTCACCATCACCCTCACCCTCACCCTAATCCTAACCCTAATCCTAACCCTCACCATCAACCACACCCTCACCCTCACCCTTACCCAAACCTACCCCTACCCCTAAGCCTAACCCTAAACCTAACGCTAACCCTCACCCTCACCCTCACCCTAACCCTAACCCTCACCATCATTTTCATCCTCTCCCTAACCCTAAACTTAACCCTAACCCTCACCCTAAACCTAAACCTAACACTCAACAGCACCCTAACCCTAACACTAAACCTAACCCTGACCCGAACCCTAACCCTAACCCTAATCCTCACCCTAATCCTAACCCTAACACTAACCCTCACCCTCACCCTAACACTAACCCTAACCCAAAACCTCAACCTAACCCTATCCCTCACAATAACCCTAAACTTAATCCTCACCCTCACTCTAACCCTCACCTTAACCCTATCCCTAACCCTCACCATCACACTCACCTCAACGTAACCCTAATTCTAACCCTAAACCTCACCCTCATCCTCACCCCCACCCTCACCCCCACCGTAACCCTAACCCTAAACCTAATCCTAACACTAACCCCTAACCCTAAACTTAACCCAAACCATAACCCTAACCCTAACCCTAACCCTCTAACCCTAACCTAACACTAACCCTAAACCTCACCCTCGCGCTCACCCTCACCCTAACCATAACCCTAACCCTCAACCTAACCCTCAACCTAACCCTAACAATAAACCTAACCCTAAACCGAACCCTAAACCTAACCCGAACCCTCACCCTAACACTCACCCTCACCCTCACCATAACCCTAACACTAACCTACAACTTCACCCTCACCCTCATCCTCACCCTAAACCGAACCCTAACCCTAACCCTAACACTAACACTAAACCTCTAACCCTAACCATCACCCTAACCCTAACCCTCTAACCCTAACCCTAATCCTAACACTGTAATCCTAATTCTAACCCTAAACCTAACCCTAACCTTCACCCTCACCATCAACCTCACCCTCATCCTCACCCTAAACCTAATCTTAACCCTCATACTCACCCTAAACTTCAGCCTAACCCTATACCTAACCCTAACCCTCACCCTCACACTCACCCTAAGCCTAATTCGAACCCTAACCCAACCCTAACCCTAACCCTCACCCTCACCCTAAGCGTAAACCTAACCCTAACCCTAATCCTGATCCTCACCCTCACCCTAAACCTAACCCTAACCTTAACCCTAACCGTAACCATCTAACCCTAACCGTAACCCTAACTCTCTAACCGTAAACCTAACCCTAAGCCTAACCCTTACCCACACCCTCACCATAACCATTACCTAACCCTAATTCTAACCCTAAAACGCATCCTCACCCTCACCCTCACCCTCATCTTCACGCTAAACCTAACCCTAATTGTAACCCTAAACTTAACCCTAACCCTCACCATCAATCTCACCCTCACACTAACCATCACCCTAACCCTAACCCTAACCGTAACCCTAACCCTATCTTCACCCTCACTCTAACCCGAACCCTAACCCTAACCCTAAACCTAAACCCTAACCCTAACCCTAACTCTCTAACCCTAACCCTCAACCTAACCCTAACCCTAACCCTCTAAAACTAACCCAAACCCTAACACTAACCCTAACCCTCTAACCCTAACCCTAAACCTAATCCTAACCTTAAACCTAAACCTAAACCTAATCCTCAGCCTCAACCTGACCCTAAACCCTCTAACCCTAAGCCTAACCGTAACCCTAACAATAACCCTAACACTAACCCTGTAACCCTAACACTAACCCTAACACTCTAACCCTCACCCTAACCGTAACCCTAACCTTAACCCTAAACCTTCACCTAACACTCACCCCCACCCTCACCCTAACCAGCCCTCTAACCCTAACCCTAACCCTAACCATAAACCTCACGCTCAATCTCACCCTCACCCTAAACCTAACCCTAACCCTAACTCTCACCCTCAACCTCTCCCTCACCCTTACACTCACTATAACCCTAACTCAAACCCTCTAACCCTAACCCTAACGCTAACCCTAACATTAACCCTAACCCTAACCCTAACACACTAACTTTAACACTAACTTTAACACACTAACTTTAACCCTAAACCTAACCATAACCCTAACTCTCACCCTAAACCTCTCCCTCAACCTTACACTCACTCTAACCCTAACTAAAATCCTCTAACTCTAACTGAACCCTAACATTAACCCTAACCCTAACTCTAACACACTAACTTTAACCCTCTAACCCTAACCCTAACCCTAACCCTGACCCGAACTCTAATCCTAACCCTAACCCTCTAACCCTAACCCTAACAATAACCTTAACCCTAACCCTCTAACCCTAACCCTCTAACCCGAACCTTCATCCTCACCCTAACCGTAAACCTAACAATAGCCCTAACCCTAACCCTAACCCTCACCCTCACCCTAATCAGCACTCTAACCCTAACCCTAACCTTAACCCTGACCCTCAACCTCATCCTCACCCTCACCCTAACCCTAACCCTCACCCTAAACCTAACCCTAAACCTAACACTAACCCTAAACCTCACCCTCAATCTCACCCTCACCCTCACCCTAACCCTAACCCTAACCCAAACACTAACCCTAACCATCACCATCACCCTCACCCTTACCCTCAACCTAATGCTAACCCTAACGCTAACCCTAACCCTAACTCTCTAATCCTAACTCTAACCCTAAACCTCTAACTCTAACCCTAATCCTAACCCTAACACGACCCCTCACCTTCACCCACACCGTCACCCTAACCATAATCCTCTAACCCTAACCCTAACCCTCTAACACTAACCCAAACCCTAACACTTACACTAACCCTACCCCTCTAACCCTAACACTAAACCTATCCTAACCCTAAACCTAAACCCAAACCGAATCCTCAGCCTCAACCTAACCCTAACCCTAACCGTGACAATCACCCTAACACTCACCCTCATTCTCACCCTCACCCTATCCCTAAACCTAACCCTAACCCTCACTCTCACCCTAACCCTAACGCTAACCCTAAACCTAACCTAAACCTCACCCTCACCCTCACCCTCACAATCACCCTCAACCTCACCTTAACCCTAACCATAACCCAAACAAAAACCCTAACCATAACCCTACCCCTACCCCTAACCCTAACCCTCTAAACCTAACCCTAACCCTAACCCTAACTTTCTAACCCTAACTATAACCCTAACACTAACCCTCTAACCTTAACCCTAACCCTAACCCTCTAACCCTAACCCTAACCTGAACCCGAACCCGAACCCTCTAACCCTAACCCTAACCCTAACCATCTAACCCTAACCCTAACCATAACCCTAAAATTAACAATAAGCCTAAACCTAAACCTCGCCCTCACTCTCACCCTAACCCTAAACCAAACCTAACCCTAACCCTCGCTCTCACCCTCAATTTCACACTCACCCTCATCCTAACCCTAACCCTAACCCTAACCCTAACACTCATCCTCACCCTCACCCTCACCCTAACCCTCACCCTAACCCCGAAACTGATGCTAACCCTCACCATCACCCGCACCCTCACCCTAAACCTAACCCTAAACCTCACCCTCACGCTCACCCTTACCCTCACCCTCATCCTCACCCTAACACTAACTCAAACCCTAACCCATAATCCTAATTCTAAGCCTAACATAACCCTAACACCTAACCCTAACCCTAACACTCACCATCACCCTCACCCTCACCCTAACCCTAACCCTAAACCTAACACTAACCCTAAACCTCACCCTCAAGCTCATCCTCACCCCCACCCTAAACCTAACCCTAACCCTAACCCTCTAACCCTAACCCTAATCCTCTAACACTAACCCTAACCTGTAACCCTAAACCTAACCCTAAACCTAACCCTAATCCTCACCCTCAGGCTCAACCTCCCTCTCCCCCTAACCCTAACCCTAACCCTCACCATCTCCCTCACCATCATCCTAACCCTAACCCTAAGCCTAACCCTAACCGTAACCCCCAACCCTAACCCTAACCCTAATGCTAACCCTAACCATAACCATAACCCTTACCCTCTAAACCTAACCTTAACTCTAACCCTAACAACCTAACCGTAACCCTAACCCTAACCCACACCCTCATACTCACCCTCATCCTAACCCTCACCCTCACCCTCACCCTCACGTTCACCCTCAACCTAACTTTAACCCTAACCCTAACCCTCACCCTCACCCTCACCCAAACCCTAACCCTAATCCTAACCCTCAGCCTCACCCTCACCCTAACCCTTACCCAAACACTAACCCTAACGGTCTAACGCTAAGCCTAACCCTTGAACCCTAACCCTCTAACCCTACCCTAACCATAACCATAACCCTCTAACCCTGACCCTCACCCTTACCCTAACCCTAACCCTCACCCTAACCCTAAACCTAACCCTCACCCTCATCTTCACCCTCACCCTCACCCTAACCTGCACCCTAATCCTAATCCTAACCATAAACCTAACCCTCACTGTCACCCTCACCTTAACCATGACCCTAACCCTAGCCCTCACCCTTAAACTCATCCTCACATTCACCATCACACTAACCCTAACCCTTACCCTAACCACTAACCCTAAACCTAAACATAACCCTCACCCTCACCCTAACCCTAAACATAACCCTAACTCTAACCCAAACCCTGACCCTCACCCTCATCCTCACCCTCACCCTAACCCTAACCCTCACTCTAACCCTAAACCTCACCCTCAATCTCACCCTCACCCTCACCCTAACCCTAACGCTAACCCAAACACTAACCCTAACCAACACCATCACCTTCACCCTCACCCTCACCCTCACCCACAAGCAAACCCTAAACCTAATCCTAATCCTAACCCTAACTCTCTAACCCTAACCCTAACCCTTTAACTCTAACCATAATCCTAACCCTAACCCTAACCCTCACCCTCACCCTCACACTAACCCTACCCCTAACCCTAAACCTAAAACTCTAACCCTAACGCTCACCCTCACCCTAAACCTAAACCTAACCCTAAGCCTCACCCTCAACTTCACCCTCACCCTCACCCTAACCCTCACGCTAACCATAACCCTAACCCTAACCCTAATCCTAACGCTAACCCTCACCCTCACCTACACTCTCACCTTCAATCTAGCCCTAATCCTCACCCTCAACCTCACCCTTACCCTCTCCCTCACCTTCACCCTAACCCTATCTCTAACCCTAACCCCTAACCCTAAACCTAACCCTGACCCTAACCCCTAACTCTAAACCTAACCCTAACCCTAACCCTAAATGTCACCCTCACCTCACCCTCACCCTAACCCTCACCTTCACCCAAAACCTAAACCTAACCCTCACCCTAACCCCAACCCTCACCCTCACCCTAACCCTAACCCTCAACCTCTAACTCACCCTCACCCTCAACCTAAACCTAACCCTAACCCTAACCCTCACATTCACCCTCCCCCTCACACTAACACTATCCCTAACTCTCCCCCTCCCCTCCACCTAACCATAACCAGAACCCTAACCATCACCCTCACCCTAAGGCTAACTCTAACCCTAACCCTAACCCTAAATTTCTAACCCTAACCCTAACCCTCTAACACTAACCCTATCCCTAACCCTAACCCTAACCCTAACACTCTAACCCTAAAACTATCCCTAACATTAACCCTAACCCTAACTCTAACCCTAATGCTAACGCTAACCCACTAAAACAAACTTTAACCCTAACCCCCTAACCCTAACCCTAACCCTAACCCTAACCCTCTAACCCTAAACCTAAACCTAACCCTAACCCTAATGCTAACGCTAACTCTCTAAACCAAACCTTAACCCTAAACCCCTAACCCTAGCCCTAACCCTAAACCTACCCTTCTAACCCTAACTCTAACCCTAACCCTAGTCCTCTAACCCTAACCCTAACCCTAACCTCACCCTAACATTAACCCCAACCATAACCCTCACCCTCACCCTAATTCTCACCTTCACCCTAACCCTAACACTAACCCTAAACCTAACACTAACCATAACCCTCACCCTCACGCTCACCCTAACACTAAACCTAACCCTAACCCTCACCCTCACCCTAACCATAACCCTCTAACCGTAACCCTAACCCTAAACCTAACCCTAAAACTATCCCTCTAACCTAAACACTAACCCTCCCCCTAACTCTAACCCTAGCCCAAACCCTAACCCTAAACCTAACACTAACCCTAACCCTAACCTCTAACCATAACCCGAACTCTAACCCTAACCCCCTAATCATAACCATAAACCAAACCCTCACCCTCACCCTCACCCTAACCCTCATCCTAATGCAAACCATAACCCTGTAACCGTAACCCTAACCTAACCCTAACACTAATCCTCTAACCCCAACCCTAACCTTAACCCTAACCCTAACACTATCCCTAACCCTAACCCTCTAACCCTAACCCTAACTCTCTAACCCTAACCCTAACCCTGACCCCTAACCCTAACCCTAACACTCTAACCCTAACCCTCTACCCCTAACCCTAACGCTAACCCTCTAAACCTATCCATAACCCTAACCCACTAACCCTAACCCTAACCCTACACCTAAACGTACCCTTCTAACCCTAACCCTAACCCTAAACCTAACCCTAACCCTAACCCTCTAACCCTAACCCTAAACCTAAACCTCACCCTCACCCTAACCCTAACCCTAAACTTAACCCTCATCGTCAACCTCACCCTCACACTCAACCTCACCCTAACTCTAACCCTAACCTTCACCCTCACCCTCAACCTCACCCTCACCTTAACGCTAACCCTAACACTAACCCTTACCCTCACCCTCACCCTCATACTAACCCTAAACCAAACCATAATCCTAACCCTCTCACCCTAACCCAAACCCTAACCCTAACATTAACCCTAAAGCTAACCCTAACACACTAACCCTAGTCCTAACCCGCTAAAACTAATCCTAACCCTTACCCTAATCCTAACGCTTACGCTGTAACCTTAACCCTAACTCTAACACTAACCCCCTAACCATAACCCTAACCCTAAACCCTAACCCTAACCCTAACACTAACCCTAACCCTAACCCTCTAAGCCTAAACCTAATCCTAAACATAACCCACTAAACCTAACACTCACCCTCAGCCTAACCCTAACCCTAACCCTAACCCTAAACCTAACCCTCACCCTCAACTTCACCATCACCCTAACCCTCACCCTAAACTTAACCCTAACCCTAAACCTCACCCTCACCCTCACCCTCACCCTAACCCTAACCCTAATCCTCTAACCCTAACCTTAACCACTAACCATAACCCTAAACCTAACCCTTACCTAACCCTCACCATCACCCTCACCCTTACCCTAACCCTAAGCTGAACCTAACCCTAACCCCTAAACCTAACCCTAAATCTAACCCTCTAACCTTAACCCTAACCCTAACCCTAACAATAACACTAACCCTAAACCTCTAACCCTAACACTAACCCTAACCCTCTAACAATAACCCTCACCCTAACCCTAACCCTAACCCTAACCTTAAACCTCCCCCTCACTCTCACCCTCACCCTAACCACTAATCATAACCATCATCCTAACCCTAACCTTAACCCTAACCCTAACCCTAACTCTAAGTCTCTAACTCTAACCTTAACTCTAATCCTCTAATCTAACAATAACCCTAACCATAACCCTCACCCTCAACATTACCCTAACCTTAACCCTAACCCTAACCCTAACCCTCTAAAACTAACCCAAACTCTCCTACCCTAACCCTAAGGCTAACCCTCTAACCTTAACCCTAACACTAACCCTAACCCTAAACCTCTAACCCTAACATTAACTCTAACCCTCTAAACCTAACCCTCACCCTCACCCCAACCCTGACACTAACCCTAAACTTAACCCTCACCCTCACCCTCACCCTAACCCGCACCCTAACCCTAATCCTAACCCAAAATCTCACCCTTACCCTCAACCTCACCCTAACCACTAACCATAACCATAACTCAACTCTAACCCTCACCCTCACCCTCACCCTAACCCTAACCCTAACACTAACCCTCACCCTCACCATCACCCTCACCCTAACCCAAACCCTCACCCTAACCCGCACCCTAACATAACCATAACCCTAACCCTCACCCTCAAACTCTCCCTCAAACTCACCCTAATCCTAACCCTAACCCAATTCCTAACCCTAACCATCATCATCACCCTAACCTAACCCTCACCCTCACCCTCACCCTCACTCTAACGCTAAACTAACCCTAACACTAACCCTCTAACCCTAACAGTAAACCTAACCCTAACCCTCTAACCCTAACCCTAACCGTAACCCTAACCCTAACCTTCTAACCCTAACCCTAACACTAACACTAACCCTAACACTAACCCTCTAACCCTAACCCTAACCCTAAGCCTAAGTCTAACCCTAACCCTAAACCTAACCATGTAAACCTAACCCCAACTGTAAACCTTATCCCTAACCCTAACCCTAACCCTAAACCTAACCCTAACCCTAAACCTAACCGTCACCCTCAGCCTCACCCTAATCCTAACGAGAACCCTAACCCTAACCCTCTAAACCTACCCCAAACCATCCTTCCCTAACCCTAAAGCTAACCCTCTAACCTTAACCCTAACCCTAACCCTAACAATAACCCTAACCATAAACCTCTAACCCTAACACTAACTCTAACCCTCTAACCCTAACCCTCACCCTCACCCTAACCCTAACCTAACCCTAAACCTAACCCTAACCCAAACCCCAAAATTCACCCTTACCCTCACCCTCACCCTAACCACTAACCATAACCATAACCCTAACCCTAAAGCTAACCCTCACCCTCACCCTCACCCTCACTCTCACCCTAACCCAAACCCTCACCCTAACCCGCACCCTAAACCTAACCATAACGCTAACGCTCACACTCAAACTCACCCTCACCCTCACCCTAACCCTAACCCTAACCCAATTCCTAACCCTAACCCTCATCCTCACCCTCACCCTAACCCTAACCCTAATGCTAACTTTAAATCTAACTCTAAAACCAACCCCAATCCTCTAATTCTAACCCTAACCCTAACAATAACCTTCACCCGCACCATCACCCTAACCCTAACGCTAACGCTAACTTTAAATCTAACTCTAAAACCAACCCCAATCCACTAATTCTAACCCTAACCCTAACAATAACCTTCACCCGTACCATCACCCTAACCCTAACCCTAACCCTCACCCTCACCCTCACCCTCACCCTCACCCTAACCCTCTAACCCTAACCCTAACCCTAACTCTCTAACTCTAACCCTAACACTAACACTAACCCTAACCCTCTCACCATAACCCTAAACCTAAACCTAATCCTCAGCATCAACCTAACCCTAACCCTTACCCTAACACTCACCCTAACCCTAACTGTAACCCTTACCCTCACCCTCACCCTTACCCTAATCCTACTCTAAACATAAGCATAACCCTAAACCTAGTCCTCACCCTCAACCTCACCCTCATCATCAGCCTCACCCTCAACTAAACCCTAACCCTAACCCTAACAATAACCCTATCCCTAACCCGTAAGCCTAACCCTAAACTTCTAACCCTAACCCTATAACCCTAACCCTAACCCTTACGCTAACCCGTAAACCTAACCCTAACCATATCCTTCTAACACTAACCCTCACCCTCAACCTGACCATCAACCTTAACCCTAACCCTAACCCTCTAACCCAAATCCTAACCCGAACCCTAACCCTAACTCGAACCCTCTAACCCTAACCCTAACCCTTGCCCTCACCCCCATCCTATCCCTCTCCTTCACCCTCTCCCTCACCCTCACCCTCACCCTCAATCTAACCCTAATCCTAACCCTAACCATCACCCTCACCCTCACCCTCACCCTCACCCTAACCCTAACCCTAACCCTAACCCTAACCCTAACACTCTAACCCTAACCCCCTAACCCTAACCCTATTCCTAATCCTAATTGTAACACTCTAAACCTAAACCTAACCTTAACCCCCTAACCCTAATCCTAAGCCTAACCCTACGCTTCTAACCCTAACCATAACCCTAACCCTACCCCTAACCCTCTAACACTAACCCTTACCCTAACCCCAAACCTCACCCTCACCTAAACCCTAACCCTAACCATAACCCTCACCCTCACCCTCACACTCACCGTAATTCTGACCTTCACCGTAACCCTAACCCTAACACTAACCCTAACACTATCCCTAACCCTCACTTTCACCCTCACCCTAACACTAAACCTAACCCTAACCCTCACCTTAACCCTCACCCTAACCTTAACCATAACCCTCACAAAGTAACCCTAACCCTATCCCTATCCCTAACACTAAACCTCTAAACCTAACCCTAACCCTAATCCTAACCCTAACCCTAACCCTCTAAACCTAACCCTACTCTAACCCTGACACTAACCCTAACCCTAACCCTGTAAGCCTAACCCTAATCCTAACCCTAAACCTCTAACCCTAATCCTCACCATCACCCTAAACCTAACCCTAACTCTAACCCTAAACCTAACCTTCACACTCACCCACACACACCCTCACCCTAACCCACACCCTAAACCTAACCCTAACCATAAACCTCACCCTCACTCTCACCCTCACTGTAAACCTAACCCTAACCCTAATCCTCTAACCCTAAACTTAACTACTAACCCTAACCATAACCCTAACCTAAACCTCACCCTCACACTCCCACCACCTCCCCCTAACCCTAACCCTAACCATCACCCTCACCTTAACCCTCACCCTCAACCTCACCCTCACTCTAACCCTAATGCTCACCCTCTCCCTCACCCTAAACCGAACCCTAACCCTAACCCCTAACCCTAACGCTAAACCTAATGCTAACCCTAACCATAACCCTAATTCTAATCCTCTAATCCTAACCCTAACTCTAACCCTAACTGCTAATCGTAACCCTAACCCTTACCCTAACCCTAACCCTCACCCTAACACTCTCCCTCACACTCTCCCTCACCCTCACCCTCAACCTAACCCTAACCCTAACCCTAACCCTCACCCTCACCCTCACCCTCACCCTCACCCTCAACCTAACTGTAACCTTAACCCCCATCCGCACCCTCCCCCTCCCCCTAAACCTAACCCAAACCCTAACCCTCACCCTAACCCTCACCCTAAGGCTAACTCTAACACTAACCCTAACCCTCTAACCCTAACCTTAACCCTCCAACCCTAATGCTATCCCTATAATTAACCCTAACACTCTAACCCTAACCTCTAACCCTAACCCTAATCCTAACCTTAACCTTCTAAACCTAAAACTAACCCTAAACCCCTAACCCTAACCCTAAACCTACCCTTCTAATCCTATCCCTAACCCTAACCCTAACCCTAACCCTAACCCTAACCCTCTAACCCTAACCCTAACCCTAACCCTAAACCTCACCCTCACTCTAACCCTAACCCTAATCATAACCCTCACCCTCACCCTCACCCTCACCCTCACCATCACCCTAACCCTCACCTTCACCAAACCCTAACCCTAACACTAACCCTAACCCTCACGCTCACCCTCACCCTCACCCTAATCCTAACCATAACCCTCTAACCGTAACCTTCACCCTAACCCTAACCCTAACCCTAAACCTAAACCTAACCATAACCCTAACCCTAACCCTCACCCTCACCCTAACCATATCCCTCACCGTAACCGTAAACATAAACCTAACCCTAATTCTCACCATCAATCTCACCCTCACCCTAACCCTAACCCTAACCCAAACCCTAACCCAAATCATCACCAACACCCTCACCCTCACCCTCACCTTCACCCTAACCCTATACCAAACCATAACTCTAACCCTCTAACCCTAACCCTAACCTTCGAAGCCTAACCCCAACCCTAACATTAACCCTAAACCTCACCCTAACACTCTAACCCTAACCCTCTAACCCTAACCCTAACCATAACCATAACCTTAACCGTAACCCTAACTCTAACCTTCTAACCCTAACCCTAAGCCTAACCGTAAACCAATCCGTACCCATCTAACCCTATCCCTAACCCTAACCCTAACCTTCTAACCCTAACCCTCACCTCACCTTCAACCTCACCCTAACCTTAAACCTAACCCTCACCCTCACCCTCACCCCCACCCTAACCCTAACCCTAACCCTAAACCTAACCCTCATCTTCAGCTTAACCCTAACCCTAACCCTAAACCTAACATTAACCATAACCCTCACCCTCACCCTAACTCTCACCTTCACCCTAACCCTAACACTAACACTAACCCTAACCCTCACTCTCACCCTCACCCTAACACTAAACCTAACCCTAACCCTAACCCTAACACTAACCCTCTAACCCTAACCATAACCCTAACCCTAACCTTAACCCTAACCCTAACCTCACCTTCAACCTCACCCTAACCCTAAACCTAACCCTCACCCTCACCCTCACCCCCACCCTAACCCTAACCCTAACCCTAAACCTAACCCTCATCTTCAGCTTAACCCTAACCCTAACCCTAAACCTAACATTAACCATAACCCTCACCCTCACCCTAACTCTCACCTTCACCCTAACCCTAACCCTAACACTAACCCTAACCCTCACTCTCACCCTCACCCTAACACTAAACCTAACCCTAACCCTAACCCTAACACTAACCCTCTAACCCTAACCCTAACCCTAACCCTAACCTTAACCCTAACCCTAACCCTCTAACCCTAACCCTAACTCTAACCCTAACCCCCTAACCCTCACCCTAACCCTAACCAGAACCCTAACACTCACCCTTACCCTCACCCTCACCCTCACCCTCATACTTACCCTAACCCAGACCCTAAACCTAACCAAATAACCCTAACTCTAACCCTCTAAACCTAACCCTAACCCAAACATTAACCCTAAAGCTAAACCTAACACACTAAGCCTAATCCTAACCCTCTAACCCTAACCCTAACCTAACCCTATTTCTACGCTAACCCTAACCCTAACCCTCTAACCCTAACACTAACCCTAACCCTCTAAACCTAAACCGCACGCAAACCCTAACCCGCACTCTAACCCTAACCCTAACGTAACCCTAACCCTAAACCTCACCCTCACTCTCACCCTCACCCTAACCCTAACCCTAACACTAACCCTCACTCTCACCCTCACCATAACCCTAACCCTAACACTAACCCTCACTCTCACACTCACCCTTACCCTAAACCTAATCCTCACCCTCACCCTAACCCTAACCCTAACCCTAAACCTAACCCTAAACCTCAACCACAGGCTCACCCTCACCCTAACCCGCACCCTAAACCTAAACCTAACCCTAAAACTCACCCTCACTCTCACCCTCACCCAAACCATAACCCTAACCCTAACCCTCACCATTAACATCACCCTCACCCTCACCTTCACCCTAACCCTAACACTAACCCTAACACTAACCCTCACCCTCACCTCACCCTCACCTAAACCTAATCCTCACCCTCACCCTAACCCTAACCCTAACCCTAACCCCAACCCTAAACCTAACCCTCACCCTCACCCACACCCTCACCCTCACCCTAACCCGCATCCTAAACCTAACCCTAAATCTCACCCTCACTCTCACCCTAATCCTAACCCTAACACTAACAATCACCCTTAACATCACCCTCACCCTCACCATCACCCTTACCCTAACCCTTACCCTAACAACTAACCCTAACCCTAAACCTGACCCTAACCATAACTCTTCACCCTCACCCTCACCCTAACCCTAAACATAACCCTAACCCTAACCCTCACACCTCACCCTCACCCTAACATTATCCTTCACCTTAACCTTAATCCTAAACCTAACCCTAACCCTCGCCCTCAATCTCACCCTCACCCTCACCCTCACCCTAACCCTAACCCTAATCATCACCCTCACCCTCAACCTCACCCTCACCCTCACCATAACCCTAACCCAAACCCTAACCCTAACCCTCTAACCCTAACCCTAACCCTTGAAACCTAACCCCACCCTAACAATAACCCTAACCCTAACTTTAAAAGAGTAACCCAAACCCGCTAACCCTAATCCTAACCCTAATCTTAACCGTAACCCTAACGCTAACCTTCTAACCCTTACCCTAACACTAACCCTATCTCTACCCTTCTAACCCTTACCCTAACCCTAAACTTCTAACCAAAAATCCTAAGCCTAACCCTACACTCACCCTCACCCTAACCCTTACCGTAAACCTAACACTCACCCCCACTCTCACCCTCACCCACACCCTAACCCTAACCCTAAACCTAACCCTCACCTCCATCCTAACCCTAACCCTAACCCTAAACCTAACACTAACCCTGACCCTCACCCTCACCCTAACACTAACCCTAACCCTAACCGTCACCCTCACCCTCATCCTCACCCTAAGGTTAATCCTAACCCTAACATTAACCCTCTAACCCTAACCCTAAACCTACCCTTCTAACCCTAACCTTAACCCTAACCCTACCCCTAACCCTCTAACCCTAACCCTTACCCTAACCCCAAACCTCACCCTCACCCTAACCCTAACCCTAATCATAACCCTCACCCTCACCCTCACCATCACCCTAAATCTAACCTTCACCCTAACCCTAACCCTAACCCTAACATTATCCATAACCCTCACTCTCACCCTCACCCTACCACTAAACCTAACCCTCACCCACACCCTCATTCTCACCCTAAACCTAACCTTAACCATAACGATCACACTGTAACCCTAACCCTAACACTAACACTAACCCTCCAAACCTAACCCTAACCCTCTAACCCTACCCCTAACTCTTACCCTCACCCCCTAACCCTAACCCTAAACCTAAACCTCACCCTCAAGCTCACCCTCACCCTCACCCTAACCGTCACATTCACCCTCACCCTCACCCTCGCCCTCAACCTAACCCTAACCCTAACCCTCACCCTCACCCTCACCCTAACCCTAGCCCTACCACTCACCCTTACCGTCACCCTTACCCTCAAACTAACCCTAGCCAAACCCTAAACCTAACCCAATAACGCTAACTCTAACTCTCTAAACCTAACCCTAAGAGTAACCCTAAAGCTAAACCTAACACACTAACCCTAATCCTAACCCGCTAACCCTAACCCTAACCCTAACCCTACCCTAACCCCCTACCCCTACCCCTACCCCTACCCCTAACCCCCTAACCCTAACCCTCTAACCATAACCCTAACGCTAACACTAACAATAACCCTAACCTTAACCCTCTAACCCTAACACTAACCTAAACTCTCAAACCCTAACCCTCACTCTCACCCTAACCCTAACCCTAAACCTAACCCTAACCCTAAACCTAACCCTCATTCTCACACTCACCCTCACTCTAACCCGCACTCTAACCCTAACCCTAACCCTAAACCTCACCATCACTCTCACCCTCACCCTAACCACTAACCATAACCATAACCCTAACCCTAACCCTAAACCTCACCCTCACGTTCACCCTCACCCTAACCCTAACCCTAAACCTAAGCCTCACCCTCACCCACACCCTCACCCTCACCCTAACCCGCACCCTAAACCTAACCCTAACCCTAAACCTAACCCGCACTCTCACTCTCACCCTAATCCTAACCCTAACCCTAACCCTCACGCTTAACATCACCCTCACCTTAACATCACCCTCACCCTCACCCTCACCAATCCTAACCCTAACCCTTACCCTAACCACTAACCCTAACCCTAAACCTAACCCTAATCCTAACCCTCTCCCTCACCGTCAACCTAACCCTAACTCTAACCCTCACCCTCACACTCACCCTAACCTTATCCCTCACCCTATCCCTAACCCTAAACCTAGCCCTAACCCTCACCCTCAATCTCACCCTCACACTCACCCTGACCCTAACACTAACCCAAACGCTAACCATAATCATCACCATCACCCTCACCCTCACCCTCACCCTCACACTAACCCTAACCCAAACCCTAACCCTAACCCTCTAACCCTAACCCTAAACCTCAAACCCCAACGCCAAACCTAACATTAACCCTAAACCTAACCCTAACACTCTAACCCTAACCCTCTAACCCTAACCCTAACCCTAACCTTAACCCTAAACCTAACGCTAACCTTCTAACCCTAACCCTAACCCTAACCCTAAATCTTACCCTATCCCTCCCCTTCTCACCCTAGCCCTAAACCTAACCCTATCCCTCCACTTCTAACCCTAACCAAAACCCTAACCCTAACCTTCTAATCCTAACCCTAACCCTAAGCCTGCCCTAACCCTCACCCTAACCCTTACCCTAAACCTAACACTCACCCTCACACTCACCCACACCCTCACCCTCACCCTAACCCTAATCCTAAACCTAACCCTCACCTTCATCCTAACCCTAACCCCAACCCTAACCCTAACACTAACCCTAACCCTAAACCTCACCCTCAGCCTCACCCTCAACCTAACACTAACCCTAACCCTAACCGTCACCCTCACCCTCACCCTAAGGCTAATCCTAACCCTAACATTAACCCTCTAACCCTAACCCTAACCCTAACCCTAACCCTAACGCTCTAACCCTAACCCTAAAACTAGCCCGCACCCTCACCCTCACCCTAACCCGCACCCTAAACCTAACTTTAACCCTAACCCTAACCCTAAACCTCACCCTCCCTCGCACCCTCACCCTAACCACTAACCATAAACATAAGCCTAACCCTAACCCTCACCCTCACTCTCACCCTCACCCTAACCGTAACCGTAACACTAACCCTCACCCTCACCCTCACCCTAACCCAAACCCTCACCCTAACCCGCACCTTAAACCCAGCCATAACCTTACCCTCACACTCAAACTCACCCTCACCCTCACCCTAACCCTAACTCTAACCCAGTTCCTAACCCTAACAATCATCATCATCACACTAACCCAAACTCTCACCATCACCCTCACTCTAACCCTAACCCTAACCCTTACTCTAACTCTCTAACTCTAACCCTAACCCTAATCGTCTAATTCTAACCCAAACCCTGACCCTAACCCTCACCCTCACTGTCACCCTAACCCTAAACCTAACCCTAACCCTCACCCTCACCCTAACCCTAAACCTAACCCTCACCCTCTAACCCTAACGATAACTCTAAACCTAACCCCAACCCTCTAACCCTAACCCTAACCCTAACCCTAACACTAACACTAACCCTCTCACCATAACCCTAAACCTAAACCTAAACCTAATCTTCCATCTCAACCTAACCCTAACGCTAACCCTAACCCTAACCCTCACCCTAACCCTAAACATAACCCTTACTCTCACCCTTACCCTCACCCTAAACCTACCCTAAACCTAAGCCTAACCCTAAACCTAACCCTCACCCTCACCCTCACCATCAGCCTCACCCTCAACTTAACCCTAACACTAACACTAACAATAACCCTAACCCTAACACGTAACCCTAACCCTAACCTTCTAATACTAACCATAACCCTAACCCTAACCCTCTAACACTAACCCTAACCATAACACTGACCCGTAACCCTAACCATAACCATAACTTTCTAACCCTAACCCTAACCCTCAAACCTTAACCCTAACCTTAACCCTCTAACCCAAACCCTAACCCGAACCATAACCCTAACCCGAACCCTCTAACCCTAAACTTAAAACTAACCCTAATCCTAACCCTCTATCCCTAACCCTAACCCTAACACTAACCCTAACCCTAACCCTCTAACCCTAACCCTAACTCTCTAACCCTAACCATATCCCAAACATTAACCAAAACTTTAACCATAACACTCTAACCCTAACCCTCTAACCCTAACCCTAAGCCTAAACCTAACGATAACCCTCTAAACCTACCATTTCTTTCCCTATATTGCATTTATTTTGGTTTTCTATGTATAGAACATCTTTGAGAATTCTCTGTAGTGTTGGTTTTGTTGCGACATATTGTTGCAGCTTTTCCCTGGAATGGAATGTTTTTATTGTTCCCTCAGTTATGAATGAGAGCTTAGCTGGGTACAGTATTCTTGGTTGGTAGTTATTTGACTTAAGGGCATGACATATATGCTTCCAGTCACTTCTTGCTTGCACGGTCTCCACTGAGAAATCTGGGGTTATTCTGATTGGTTTTCCTTTATAAGTTACTGAATTCTTTTCCCTGGCTGGCTTTAGGATCCTTTTTTTGGTTTCTATTGATCCAGTTAGGATTACGATTTTTGTTTCTTCTTCAGAGAAGACTCAGAGAGAGTCTTCGGCCCATTTTTAATGGGATGGTTGTTACTTTGAAGATTAGTTTTGGAGTGATTCAATTTTTTGAGCTGTTGATATATTTTAGATATGAGGTCTTTATCCGTTGTGGGGTCTGTGAAGATCTTCTCCCACTCTGTAGGCTGCCTAACTAATTTACTAGCTATGTCCTTTGCCATACAAAAGCTCTACAGTTTAATGCAGTCCCACTCATCCAGCCTTTCTTTGATTTCTTGTGATTCTTTCTTTTTACTAAGAAAGTTTCAACCTGTGCCAGGGAGGCCTAGTGTATTTCCTACTCCTTGTAAAGTTTTCAATGTGTCAGCTTTTACCTCCAGGTCTTTGATCCATTTGGAGTTAATTCTAGTTCAGGGTCACAAAGAAGGATCCAACTTTAGTTTTCTGTATGTGCTTATCCAATTCTGCCAGCACAACTTGTTGAAGAGGGTATCTTTCTTCCATTCTATTTTTTGGCTCCCTTGTCGAAGATTATTTGGCCATAGGTTTTTGGTTTAATATCTGGGTCCTCAGTTCTATTCCATTGGTCTTCAGGCCTGTTCTTGTGCCAGGACCAAACTGTTTTGATAATTATTGCTCTGTAATAGAGTCTAAAGTTTGGAATTGAAATTCCTCCAGCGCTGTTCTTTCAGCTAAGAAGTGTTTTTGCTATACGGAGTCTTTTATTATTCCATGTGAAATTTTGGATTGCCCCTTCTATTTCTTTAAAGACAGACATTGGGATATTGATGGGTATTGCGTTGAATTTGTAGATACCCCTTGGCAAGATTGTCATTTTCACAATGTTGATTCTTCCAATCCAGGAGCATGGGAGGTTTTTCCATTTCCTTAGTTCTGCTTTAATTTCCTTTTTAGGGTTTTAAAGTTTTCATCAAAAAGGTCCTTTACATTCTTAGTTAAGCTAATTTAGAGGTACTTTATTTTCTTTGAGGCTATTGTGAAAGCAGTTTCTTTCCTGATTTTTGCCTCGTTCCTCTCACTGTTGGCGTAGAGGAAGGCAGTTGATTTTTGAGGGTTAATTTTATAACCTGCTACCCTTCCAAATTTTTGAATCAGCTCAAGGAGCTTAGGAGTAGAGTCTATAGGATTCTTTAAATACAGAATCATGTCATCTGCAAAGAGGGATAGCTTTATTTCCTCTTTCCCTATTTGGATCCACTTTATGCTTGCTTCTTGCCTTATTGCATTGGCTAGCAATTTTAATACTATGTTAATAGGAGTGGAGAGAGTGGGCCTCCTTTCGTGATATTACCATTTTCGTTGGTGATTTTGTTTATTTCGGTATGCTCTCTTCTTTTTTTGGTAAGATTTGCTAAGGGTTTGTCCATTTCGTTAATTCTTTCAAAGAACCAACTCCTTGTTTTGTTGATTCTTTCTATAGTTTTTTTGGATTCCAAATCATTTAATTCTGCTTTGATTTCATTAATTTGCTTTCTTCTACTGGGATTAGGGTTGGTTTGTTGCTCTTTTTCCAGAGCTTAAGGTGAGACATTAACTTGTTGGTTTGCAATTTTTCCAACTTGTTGTTGTAGACACTCAGCGCTATAAATTTTCCTCTGAGTACTGCCTTTGCTGTGTCCCAAAGGAGTTGGTATTTTGTGTGCTCCTTACTGTTAAATTCATAAACTGTTGGATTTCTGTTCTGATCTCTTCGATGACCCATTGGTGATTCAACAATGTGTTGTTTAGTCTCCATGAGTTACAGGGTTTTTGCTGGTGGAGATGTGTGTTCAGTTCCAATTTGATGCCTTTGTGGTCTGAGAGTGTGCATGGAGTAATTTCAGTGTTTCTGAATCTGACCAGGTTTGTTTTATGGCCTAAGATGTGATCTATTTTGGAAAATGTTCCATGTGCTGCCAGAAAAAAATATATATTGTGTTGTTGCTGGGTGGAATATTCTGCAGATGTCTGTTACATCTAGTTGGTCTATATAGTTGTTCAATTCTAAGGTTTCTTAATTGAGTTTTTGTATTGTTGATTTTTTCTATAGGTGAGAGTGGTGTGTTAAAGTCACCAACAATCACTGTGTTTTGATCTATGTATGGTTTCAGTGAAAGTAAAATTTGCTTGATGAAGTTTGGAGCTCCGAGATTGGGTGTGTAATATTTAGGATCGTTATGTCTTCCTGGAGGAAAGATCCCTTTAGTAGTACGTAGTAACCTTCTTTGTCTTTTCTCATTAATTTAAATTTGAAGTCTATTTTATCTGATATGAGGATGGCAACTCCAGCCTGTTTATGGGGGCCGTCAGCTTGATAGAGTTTATTCCAACCTCTCACTTTCAAAAGATGATTGTTTTTTGGGTAAGACGTGTCTCTTGAAGACAGCAGAATGATGGCTTTTCCTTTTTGTTTCCACTAGACACTCTATGCCATTTAATTGGAGAGTTAAGTCCATTGATATTGAGCATTAGGATAGAGAGATATTTATTAGTTCCTACCATTTTCAAAAGCTTTTATTAGGGCCTGTGTCTTGACAGTTCTTGTGGTCCTTAGATGGTATGCTATTTAGGTGCCATTTCTTTCCCTATATTGCATTTATTTTGATTTTCTATGTGTAGAACATATTTGAGAATTCTCTGTAGTTTTGGTTTTGTTGCTACATATTTTTGCAGCTTCTCCCTAGAATGGAATGTTTTTATTGTTCCCTCAGTTATGAATGGGAGCTTAGCTGGGTACAGTATTCTTGGTTGGTACTTATTTTACTTAAGGGCATGACATATATGCTTCCAGACACTTCTTGCTTGCATAGTCTCTGCTGAGAAATCTGGGGTTATTCTGATTTGCTTGCCTTTATAGGTTATTGATCCCTTCCCCTGGCTGCCTTTCGGATCCTTTCTTTGGTCTCTATTGATCCAGTTCGGATTACAATGTGGCGGTGGGATGTTCTTTTCTGATCAGGTCTGTTTGGGGATCTAAAAGCTTCTTGTATCTGAGTGTGCCTGCCCTTCTGGATGTTTGGGAAATTCTCTGTGATGATTCCCTGAAGTATATTTCCAATACCATTGACTTGTTTGTCTAGACCGTCCTCAATACAAATTAGCCTTAAATTAGGCTTCCTAATCGTACCTTGGACCTCCTGAAACGCTCTCTTATATTTCCTAGATTTGGACTGACACATTTTCTGCTCTTTCTCTATAACAACTAAATTACCTTCAGCCCCGGAAATTCTCTCTTCTGCATTGTCTAACCTGCTATCAAAGCTATATACTTTATTCTTCATCTCCCTTGCTTCTATTTGCTCATTTTTGATGCCTTGCATCTCTTCTTTTAGATCATGTAAGATTTCTTTAGCTCCTTTATTTCCTTTTGAGTGGTTAGCTCAGTAGCTTTATTCTCTTTGGACATTTGCTGGAGTTCCGTCAACTTTTTGTTTGTGGATTCTATGAATTCATCCATTTTTCTTTGAAAAACCTTTATTATGGCCTCCTTCATGGCTTCTCCTTTTTCACTTATCACCTTGTTTATGGTTTCCTCTAGTTTAACTATGGCTTCCTCCCTGATCTCTTTCTTTATATTTTCACATTTTTCATTAATTATGTTTATCATTTGCAGTTGTAAAGCACTTGGAAGACTCTCCTCTAGGTTTTCCAGTGACTGTTCCATTGACTGTTTATATTGAGTGGGGGATGTTATTCCTTGATTTTATATTTTTCTTGAGTTTCTTGTTCTGCCCATTTGAAAATGGGAGCACTATTAATACTAAACCTGCTTATAGTTTTTCAGATATAACCAACCTCGACCTCTTTAGCTGGCAGCCACTAGATGTTCACAACATTTGATTGGTATTATCACTCTTTCTTTTCGTGCACTTACAGACCAGTCTAATACATCCACTGATAAGCGATTTATACCCCAAACCATAAGCCTCTCAATCCAATCTCTATTTTATTTAAGCCCCCCTGGACCTAGAGTATTATTGAACATCTAGATATTCAGTATTGATCAACAGCCATCAAGTGTAGATCCATGCATTATAAGGGTTGAAAGATGAACAGAGGTCCAGAGATAGAAAAATAGTATGAGAGAGATCAGGGGAGGTACAAGAGGAATAATGTAGGAGTATAAGATTATTATAGTAATGAAGAAAAAGTATAGTGTAAGGATATTGGAACTAAGTTGATTAGCAGGTAGCATATTTAAGTACAAAGTTTGGAAAGTATTAGATAAAACTTATGAAAGTAAGAAGGGCAATAAGAAGAATATATCGAGGAAAGAGGGAGGTAGGTATAGGAGATTTGAATGATGGAAAATTTTAAAAATGAAGAAAAAAAGGAAAGTAAGACAACAACAAACACAAAAAAACAAAAAAAAGTACAGAACAAAAAAACAGAGAAACAAAAAAGAATAAGAAAAAAGCAAAAAGAACAATAACAAAAAAAATCAAAAAAAAGAAAAGAGAAAGAAAATGGTGGGGGGAGTTTCCTCACTATTGTGAGCTCTTACTTAAGAAATACTAGGGTTGAGACCAGGAGATTAAAAAGCAGGTGACTGTATCAATATAGATATCATTTGTATTCAGACTGTACCCAGAGCTGTCACTCTGTTTGCAGGAATGACCACAGTGACAGAGGGATGTAGGAGAGAAAAGAGAAAAAAAAGTGTAGGTAGGATGGTAAAGATAAAATAAGAACACCTATAAATGCAAACGAAAGAAGGGGTGGAAGAAAAAAAAGAAAAAAAAACAAAGAAAAAGAACAACAACAAAAAAAAGAATTAAAAAAAGGGTCTTCTTCAGGATATTTTTTTTGGGGGGGGCGGGGGTCAAGGCAGGATAGGAAACTTGTGTCTCCACTAAATTCGTGATCCAAACTGTTCAGAAAGTCTTTTTCTCTTGTGTTTTGGCTATGAGGTTTTTCGGATCCGATTGTTTGTTTGGGAAAAAGAAGCTGAAACATTGGTGGGCGGGTTTTGTTTACCAGGCTTGGGGCTGGCACAGGGGATGGACTTCAGCAGCTTTGGGGCCAAATTTCTGGCTAAGGGATCGCTGGGAAATCCTTTGCCAGTGGGAAAGATGGCATCGCCAGCATCACCTCTCAGGTTCCTATTGCTTTGACCTGGGTCGTTGCCAGTAGTTAAAATGGAGCTGTGTTCAGCTTTTGGGGGAGGGGCTCCCTCCCAATGCCGATCTGAGAGTAGAAGTGGAAACTTCTCCTTGGTGGTACTCACAAATTGCTGGATTCTCTGGTTCCATGAAGCTGGCAGGTCCGTGCACAGCTGGATGTCGGCTCTGGGCTCCCGCAGCCTCCGTATGGCTCTGTCTGCAGCCAGCTGGTGAAGGCGCCAAGAAGCACTGCTGCTCAGATTCAGAAGAGCCGCTTTGTCTCCGAGACCTCTCCAAGCGGCTGGACCAGTCCCCCTGGTCTTCTTTGTGCCGGATTTCTGCCTTTTTCCTCTGTGACTGAAATCTGTGTGTCGCTAAAGCTTACTTAGGCTCAATTTGAGGTATGTACTGTCCCCTATGCTGCCAAAACGGGTATCTTGGCGAGAGCTCAGAAAGACTCCAACTGAACCACCACCATCTTCACGCCCTACTTTTCTTTTTTGGTACTGGTTATTGAGCCCAGGGTGTTGCACGTGGTAGGCAAGTGCTTGGACACTGAGCTACATCCCAATCCTTGTTTTTGTAATATAGTATTGGTTTAATTTTCATTCTTTTCTCCAACTTATTAATAACCTATTACTCTGTAATAAATTGCTCCCAAAGTCAATGGTTTACAATAGCAAACATGGTTTTTTCATTTGCATAGTTCTAGAAGCTGTGTATGGCTTACTGGATACCTCTGGCTTATTGGGTCCCACACAATTGTGCCATGAAGGTACCAGTAAGAACTGTAATTATTTCAATTCATTTTTTATTTTAAAAGATTTCATTATCATTGACTTCTTTACATCATATTTCAAATGTCATGTTTAACAAACAAGTATTCAAGAAGGGAATCTCTATACGCTATCACTGACACATAAATTTTAGAACATAATTAAAATTAAGCTGAGAGTTTATATGTCATGGATACAGATTGATCTATATAACATTCTGTCTATAGAGTATATAGCCTATCATAGATTTTTATACGTAGTAGTTATACTTTTATCTCCAAGACCATGTCAATGACCTTGGGTTCCTGAATATTGAGTCATTGCTCTTGTACTGTTTGGATCTCATACCTACATATTAAGGAGACCATTCACCTTTTGTTCCTTTGGTCTTGACTTACCTTGTTCAACATGATTTGATTTGCTCTTGTTTCATCCATTTCCCAGTGAATGCCATTATTTTATCTTTTCTGTTGCCTATGTCGAATTCCATTATGTGTGCGCGCGCCCGCGTGTATGTGTGTGTGTGTGTGTGTGTGTGTGTGTGTGTGTGTGTGTGTGTGTGTATCTGACATTTTTTGTATGCATTCATCTGTACATCTGTAGTTTGGCATCTAAGTGGTTTCCATTTCTTGGCTATTGTATTTCACTTCTTTGTAGGGGAAAATCTTCCAGGATCACGCACATGGCTAGTGGTAGCCCTCAGAACCTCACTGGCTACAGATACATCATTTAGTTCATTGCTATGTAAACCTATTCAAAGAAGAGCTCATGACAGTTGGCTTCTCAGAATGAGAGGGAAAGATGGTACCCAAAAGGGAAATCATAGTCATTTTGTAACCAAATGATGGACATGACATCTTATCACTTTTGGCACTTTCTATTTGTCACAAGTGAGTCACCAGTTCAGCCTACACTCAAAGAAAGAGGATTAAAAAAGGGATGAGTGTGAGGAGGCAAGAATCATAGAGGGCTATTTTAAAGGCCACCCACCACACGCAGTACTTGACAGTCCCATCGAATTGCTTCAGTTAATTGGAATGGGCAGAGGGAAAAATGAAGTGGGACGCATCAAAACAATCTGCGAATGGATTAACTGCTTTACTTCTAATAATGTTGGATATGTTGTCACTTAACTACATGGTTTCTCCCTGTTGTTCCTCTTATTGGTAATTTACTTATTTATTTGTTTCTTGAGTTTCTTCATTCACTCTTTCAAAAATACAGGATAGGAAGCTTCCAGGCAGATATGACATTTCCAATGTAGGATGTGGGCTATGTGAGCTTTTTGGAGAACAATTGTCTATGTGTATTTACGTCCTACTCCCTGTCACCAGGTTTCTGGAGTTTACGGAGGCTTCTTGTGCAGCATGTCTATGAGCCTCACATCCATGACCAATGGACTCTAGATCACTGGGGTAGGATTTGTGCGTGTGATAAGGGACAGTTTTTGTTTGTGAAGCACCAGTGCTCTTAGGGAAGCCATTGGATTGTGGTAAGGTCAGGCTGGAAGTGATTCAAAAAATATGCAGCCTGGGGGGAGTGAGCAGAAGGAAGAGAGGGCAAGGCAACTTCAGGAGTGCCCATGAATGCATCAGAGTTCTACACGTACAGGAAGGCAAGTTTCAAGGAAGGCACATAAAATATGATTCTCAAGTATCTTTCTCAGCTTCTGAATTTAGAACAGACTTTCCATCTGTAGGAGAAGGGATTGATCCCAGCAGCAGTTCAGGCCCTGCCAGACAGCACAGCTGGACACTTACCCCAATCATCCTTCTCAGATGCCTTCACTTAGGCAGTTTTTATGGCAGCTCCCCTGACAGGAAGATCCTGGGGTCCTGCCAAAAGGACATCCTCTTAATGTGCAATGACTCCGTGCAGTGGCTTGGGACACAGCCAGTGGCCATTCTTTTGAGGAAAGAGATAAGATTACTCTCAACCATAGTAGAGCATGAACGTGACGCTTTAAGACTCCAGAGAAGCAAAAGCACATTTCCCATCTTATTACACTTATAAGAAAATTACAATTTTTTCTTTCTTTTTAAAATTTCACTGTCAGGATACTGTATAGAGGGTTTACAATTACATTTATCAGGTAGTGGGCACATTAATTCTCATACATTGATACCCCTTCTCATGTTTTTGTCCTAGTTTCCCTGCCCTCACCTCCTCCCAATCATCTTGTTTCCCCCCTTCTCTTCCCTATTTCAAATGAAAAAATAAACATATATACAATATACAAGGTAACAAAATCTGATACAGTAACAATATGAGATTAGCCATAAGGGCAGATAAAAGATAAATAACATAGTACATTAAGAACAACAATCACACAAGATATAACCCTTGTTTCCATATATTCTTTTTTTGCTTAATATTTCATTTTATTTTTTATTGTTGGGATAATGTATAGAGGGGTTACAGTTATATTCACCACGTAGTAGGTGCATTACTACTCACGCATTGATATCCCTTCTCATGTTTTTGTTCCCACTTTCCTCCACCCACCCCTCCCAAACATCTTGAAGAAAATAACATTTTAGTGACAATTTTCACCTAGGAAAAAATCACTGGAGGAATACCTAACTCATTAGGTTACTAGAAAAACATCCCAGAAAAGAGAAGACCAGACACATGGAGACATAGACACCTCCAAGTGTCTAGGCCTAGGAGCTAGATGAGGAGTGCAATAGTGGAGAATGCACTTCCCAAGTGTGAGGCCCTGGGTTCTAGTCCCAGCAAAATAAACAGATAAAACATCAAACAAATCAGTTTATTTATGAGTATGGTCCCTGTAAGTTCCAATTCTCCTTGTTTTTGCAGATCTCTGAAGCTTTGTCCCAGTGTCACAGATTCAGTATAGACGTTAGGATGGAGATTCAGACCAGGAACTCTGTTCTCATCACTTGCTTTCTGATTAATGTCAGCACCAATTCTTCTCCTGTCCCGCACAGGGAGTCATTCAAGTCCGACTCTGTGTGCAGTGAATAATGGGTGAGTCTGAAGGGCCATTGGTGATTGGTTGTGGGAGAATTTCTTGAGTAGCCCCAGATGGGCATTCTGAGGGGAAGAACTCACCTGGACCCAGTTATTTGCGGTCATCTCTGTAGATCCTTACTCCTGTCATTGGGGGCTGCTTTATGTATCTAATTAGAGTTTGGACTCAAGTCTCTGCCTGGGGTGCAGGTATATTTGGAAGGAATGTATGGTGAGAAGTAACACCTGGATGCTATTAAAATTTCTTTGAATTGATGTAAACATTTAATTCCACAGGAGAAGGTGGTGGAGTAATATAGTTGAAATAATATACCAATATAATTGCTTATTTTCTGTTTCTTTGGCAATCCTTTTCTCTCCCCATTGGAACAGATGGACAATTCTGAGCTCATCACCTTAGGGAAGGGAAGTGTTAATGTAGAAAGAAGAGGACTATGAGTATTTGAGGGATGAAAGGAATAATTAGAAGCTCGGAGGAGAACTGGGATTTCCCTAAGATTAGCAAAAACTTCCCTAGACTGGAGAGTGGAGAGGCAGAACTAGCTGAGCCACTGGTAGCTTGCAGACAGGACTTCTGAGCCTGGTTGCTTGGATGTACTCTTGGAGGAATGTCTTCTCGAGTCGATGCCACCCAGTGGGGCCATGGATGACCTCTCAGCTCTTTCCATACACAAGGGGAACATGGGGACCTGAAGCAGCAATGTTCCCACACGGTGCTCCCTACATCCACATTGTCCCAGTTGGCCTATGGCCATTGATGGATACAGGTCTCCACCAACACATTCTTCCCAGTGAGTGAGCTAGATTGCCCCTTCCAGTCAGGTGGCTATCTCTACCACTTCTCCAGTGCCAGGCTAGAGGAGGAAGGAATCCTTTAGCCCGAATCATGCTTGGATATCAGTATGCCTACAATGTAAATGTATCTGAGGTCACGATGGTTCTCTGAGGTCCTGCTCTGGTTCCAGGCATGGGGACCAAGTCCTTATTGTTACTTGCTTCAGTGGAAACTACAATGAGGCTCAGAAATCAGAAGGCTTTTTTTAAACAGGGTAAAATTTTATAAGAATATAATAGAAAGGTTTATACTTTTTCATACTGGCATTAGGAATTCTCTGTAACCCCTCTCGATTTTATGACACTTTGTGAAGACCAGAGCCTGGCATGGTGTTCTGATGAAAATGTGAGTCATGTTCATTGTAATAGCACTTGGGGCATTCCTCTGAGATGTGCTCAAATCCGCTACAGTAGAACATTTTTGCAAGGAAATGTTTCAATCTGATACAGACTTTGAATCTTAATCTCTCTTTTCCTCTGACCATAGTTCATGCAACACAGTCATACAGGGAGACCTTCATGTCAGATAGCCATGAAATGAAGGCTTAATGAAACTCTGTGAAAGTTAGGGTAAAACTTTCTTTTTTATTGTAATTAGTAAAAGGGTTACATGATATTTGCCAGATAGAAGGTGCATTAATTCACATACACCGATACCCTTTCACATGTCTTGGTACCCATTACCCCCCCCGCACATCCCCCACCCATCTTGGTTTTCCCCCCTTCCCTATCAAATTTCAAATATTCCAATACAAATAAATTCAATATATCAGATAACAAAGTGAGATACTGTAACAATATGAGATAACCAAGTTACAGCAAAGGAGATGAGAGACAACATAGTACATTAAGGACAACAATCATTTGTTATATGGCTTTTGTTTCAATATCCTGGAGGTCCTTTCAATTAGCTTCATACTATATGGCCTTATGTATCAAGATTTTGCTCTATTGCAGATCTCTGCTAGTAGAGCCCAAGGTTTCTACGGATTATGACGAATGAGGGAAACCATTGAGCCTAAGTTCCTTTGAGTCTGGCTTACTTCACTTAATATGATTTTTTCTAAGTCTTTCCATTTCCTAACAAATGGGGCGATGTCATTCTTTCTGACAGCAGCATAGAATTCCATTGTGTACAAATACCACAACTTGTTGATCCACTCATCAACTGAGGGACATCTAGGTTGGTTCCATATCTTTGCTATGGTGAATAATGCTGCAATGAACATTGTTGTGCTAGTGGATTTAGTATGCCCTAGTTTCTGGATGGTTGGGTAAATGCCAAGTAGTGGAATTACTGGGTCATAGGGGAGTTGTATGTTTAGCCTTTTGAGGCACTGCCACACTGCTTTCCATAGTGGTTGAACGAGTTAGCATCCCACCAACAGTGTAGTAGTAATCCCTCCTGGCCACATCCCCTCCAGCATCTGTTATTATTCATTTTCCTGATCCTGGCCATTCTAACTGGAGTGTGGTGGAATCTTAGAGTTGTTTTGATTTGCATTTCTTTTATGACCAGAGATGTTGAGCATTTCTTCATCTGTCTATAGGCCATTTTTGTTTCTTCTTCAGAGAAGACTCTCTTTAAGTCTTTGGTCCATTTTTTAATGGGATGGTTGTTACTTTGGAGATTAGTTTTGGAATAATTCAATATTTTGAGCTGTTGATATATTTTTGATATGAGGCCTTTGTCCATTGTGTGGTTGGTGAAGATCTTCTCCCACTCTGTAGGCTTCCTAATTAATTTACTAGCTATGTCCTTTGTCACAAAAAAGCTCTGCAATTTAATGCAGTCCCACTTATCCAGCTTTCTTCCTTTCTCTGATTTATTGTGTTTATTGGTCTTATTAAGAAAGTTTCAACCTGTGCCAAGGAGACCTAGTGTATCTCCGATTTGTTCTTCTGAAGTTTTCAGTGTGTCAGCTTTTACCTCCAGGACTTTGATCCATTTGGAGTTAATTCTAGTGCAGGGTGTTAAAGAATGATCCAAATTTAGTTTTCTGCAGGTGCTTAACCAGTTCTGCCAGCACAACTTGCTGTAGAGGCTATCTTTCTTCCATTTTATTTCTTTGGATCCCTTGTCAAAGATTAGGTGGCCTTAGGTCTGTGGTTTAATATCTGGGTCCTCAGTTCTATTCCATTAGTCTTCAGGCCTGTTATTGTGCCAGTACCAAGCTGTTTTGAGAATTATAGCTCTGTAATAAAGTCTAAAGTCTCAAATTGAATGTCCTCCGGTGCTGTTCTTTCTGCTAAGAAGTGTTTTTGCTATACGGGGTCTTTTATTATTCCATTTTGCATTGCCTCTTCTATTTCTTTGAAGAATGCCATTGGGATGCTGATGGGTATTGCCTTGAATTTGTAGATAGCGCTTGGCAAGACTTTCATTTTCACAATGTTGATTCTTCCAATCCAGGAGCATGGGAGGTTTTTTTCATTTCCTTAGTTCTGCTTTAATTTCCTTTTTAGGGTTTTAAAGTTTTCATCAAAAAGGTCCTTTACATTCTTAGTTAAGCTAATTCCTAGGTACTTTATTTTCTTTGAGGCTATTGTGAAAGTAGTTGCTTGCCTGATTATTGCCTTGTTCCTCTCACTGTTGGTGTAGAGGAAGGCAGTTGATTTTTGAGGGTTAATTTTGTAGCCTGCTTCTCTTCTGAAGTTTTGAATCAGCTCAAGGAGCTTGGGAGTAGAGTTTATAGGATTCTTTATATACAGAATCACGTCATCTGCAAAGAGGGATAGTTTTACTTTTCTTTTTCCTATTTGGATCCCCTTTATGCTTGCTTCTTGCCTTATTGCACTGTCTAGGAATTCAAATACTATGTTCAAGAGTAGTGGAGAGAGAGGGCATCCTCGTCTCGTTCCTGATTTTAGAGGAAATGGCTTTAGATTTACATCATTAAGGGTAATACTAGCAGTGGGTTTGTCATACACAGCCTTTATTACATTGAGGAATGTTCCATGGATTCCTAGTTTCTCCAGAGATTTTAACATAAAGGGGTGCTGGATCTTGTCAAATGCCTTTTCTTCATCTAGTGAAACAATCATGTGATTTTTGTCCTTGGTCCTGTTGATGTGTTGAATTATATTAATTGATTTGCGTATGTTGAACCTGCTTTGCCTCCCTGTGAAGAATCCAGTTTGATCATACTTTATAATTTTTTTGATGAGTTGTTGTAGACGGTTGGCCAGTATTTTGTTGAGAAGTTTTGCATCGATGCTCATCAAAGAAATAGGTCTATAGTTTTCTTTCTTTGATGAATCTCTGTCTGGTTTGGGGATGAGGGTTATACTGGCTTCATAGAATGAGTTTGGTAAAGAACCTCCATTTTCAGTTTCGTTGAAGAGTTTGAGGAGTATTGGTGTGAGCTCTGCTTTGAAGACCTTATAGAATTCAGCTGTGAATTCATCTGGCCCTTGGCTTTTCTTGGGTGGAAGTTCTCTACTCGCCATTTCTATTTCAGAGCTTGAAATAGGCCTGTTATTTGGGTTAGTTCTTCTTGGTTCAGTGTGGGTATGTGAATATTGGCTAGGAATTCATCCATTTCTTCAAGATTCTCAAATTTGTTGGCATAAAGTTTTGAGAAGTGTTCCTTCATGATATTCTAGATCTTGGTAATTTATGTCGTGATATCACCATTTTCATCTGCGATTTTGTTTATTTGGATATGCTCTTTTCTTTTTTGGTAAGATTTGCTAAGGGTTTGGCAGTTTTGTTAATTCTTTCAAAGAACCAACTCCTTGTTTTGTTGATTCTTTCTATAGTTTTTTTTGGATTCCAAATCATTTAATTCTGCTTTGATTTTAATAATTTGCTTTCTTCCACTGGGATTAGGGTTGGTTTGTTGTTCTTTTTCCAGGAGTTTAAGGTGACATATTAACTTGTTTGTTTGCTATTTTTCCAAGTTGTTGTTGTAGGCACTCAGCGCCATTAATTTTCCTCTGAGTACTGCCTTTGCCGTGTCCCAATGGAGTTGGTATTTTGTGTGCTCTTTATTGTTAAATTTCATAAACTGTTGAATTTCTGTTATGATCTCCTCGATGACCCATTGTTGATTCAATAATGTGTTGTTCAGTCTCCATGTGTTATAGGGTTTTCGTTGGTGGAGGTGTGTGTTCAGTTCCAATTTGATGCCTTTGTGGTCTGAGAGCATGCAGGGAATATCCATTCTGATCATGTCAGAGATACATTCCTAAGTCACCTCTATCAATCAGTGTTACTGTGTTTGTAAAATGACTTAATGTGGTAAAGAACCACTTCCTTTAAGGATGAGGAGAAAGGCATAGATAATGAATAAAGGAGGCTTTTGAAAAGTAGACAAAGTTAGTGTATCCATCAGCAAATTTTTGACAAGTAAGAGAATATCTGGCATTTCTTTTCAAATGAGCTAAGGATTGAAGCTATTCTTGGACAATGAGAATTTCTTGTATGTCTTGCTATTCAAATAAAAAGCTATTTTAGGCAAATCAAATGTGCTGAGAAAAATGGAAGAAGTGGGCTAAAGACCAACAACTTACCCCATGCTGTGAAGATGTTCAGGAGGACTATGATTGAGAGAGCGTGAGACAAACAGGAAGGTTGGAAAGGGAGGAGAAATTCTTCACCCAACAGTCCAGAGAAGGGTGGAACCATAAATGTCTTCCAGTATGATGCAAGGTCAGTGAAAACGTAGACTAAAAACCTGTGAGATGCATATATAATGGTTTGTGTTGGGTAGGAGAAGCAGAATAAGAACAGATGACAGAGAAACTGCACTGTGATTTGTAGCAGCTAAAATTTGACAATGACATGAACTAAATATGTGAATCAATTCAATGGGCACTGTAATCTATGGCCATACAGCCCTGAAGACGCCCAATCTCATTAGTGGTCACTGGGTACCAATTTGTCTCAGTTCAGTGAGCCATAACACCCATGCACATAGTTATGGAAAACAAGTTATTACTTACCAACAGGAAGCCTGGGAAAACCGGTCTAGGATTTGTTGTGAACCAGTCCCACCAAATGAAGTAAGCTTCCTGGGATGGATAGAATCTCCATCCCAATGCCCCAATTGCCCGAGGAAGCAGAAACACTAGAGGACAAGGTGTAACGGGGATAGTGGACTAGGTCAGAGTTCTGGCCCGTCCCTTCTTGTCTCAGGATGTTACATTCTCTGCACATTGTACGAATGTCTCAGGAACACAAACAAGTAAGGGAGAGGAGAGAAGTGGTCTGTCAAAGTCTTCTGGGATTTGTCTTTCCAATCTTACCAGACTCAGTGGTCGTGCCATTTGTGTCTGTGTCCAACTGGACTGTTTCGTAGCAACATCAGCCAGGCTCACCATTAAATGCCTGCAGCCAATTCAAGAGAAGGAAGGCCAGATGGAAGGTGGGGTGGGAAGGAGGCAGAACTGCAGCCCCCTTTCACTTCACACTTTCCTAGACTCTAGAGAACAAGGCAAGATTGGGAGCACTAAGATAAACAAATCAGGATTGTATTTATTAAGCTTTATCATCTACGGGTACTGAAGATTTTCCTTTTTAGAGTAAAAGAATGTTTTTCCCCAGAGGACAGGCATTATGCAGGAAATGGAGGTGGAAGGTATCTATATAACTCTATAGTGAATCAGAGAGAGTATTTGTAACAGTATTCTTGCATGGTAGGAATATTTGCTAATATTTACAGACAGTTCTGTTGATCAGGATGATAGGAGAGTATGGCACTGATTCAAGAGAACCAAGGATGCTACTAAACATTCCATAATGCACTGGACAGTACCTCTTAAAGCAGTCCTTCAACCAACAAAATCTATTAGCTCCAAAATGATAGCAGTGAAGAAACTGGTATATATATTGAAGTTGGTAGTTAAGCTGTGAAGAGGGAGGAAAACAGGGCTGTTCACAAAGGCAAGCACAGAAGAGGGGGCTGTGCTCCTGTGGATTGGAAACTGTTAGAAAGCAAATGGTATCCCAGGAATAGGAGTGAGATGGGTGGAAGTGAAGGAAGGGTTTGTACAGCCTGCATTCCTTCTTTGTGAAGAATCACACATCTACAACTTTAGATGGAAAGGAAGTGCCCTTTCTCCTGATTTCTTTCTTGGAGAGATTTGTGTTCAAAATGATTCTTGTCTTCAGAAAGAGGAGGGAGATGAGTGGTATTTCTTTTTAAGGTCTCATCTACCTTGAGAATAACTTCTGATTAGGGCTGCTCCTTACTTGACTTCTCATTTGGTCTGAATGGCCACCAGATGGTTGATGCTTGGTGGTTCTATTTTCTTCTCACACAATGTTCCATTAGCTGTACATTTGAAAGCTCATCAATGTATTAAAATTAGCAAAAGAGCATTCTCCTTTACCTTTTCACTCAAAGATGGCATTCAATGACTTAATCTACTTTTTTTTTGCATTTGGCTGTTCAGTCACAGATAAGCATCTGAAGGACATTTCTACCTAAACTGGCTTTGAACTATTAGGCATTACATGATAATTTTAAGATGTCTAAGCAAATAAATCTCTGAGTTATAAGTGATCTGATTTTTTTCTTTTTGGTTTCTGGATTTCTGATAGCTCCTTACTTGGCTTTTACTCATGCTGGTGGACTTCTGATATTGAGATGTCTGATATTGTCCCAATAATTGTACTATAATTGTATATATTATTCTACATTTCCTTTCTGCATTTCCTTGTTCTATGTTTTACCCCTATGCGATGTTCTATCAATATCTTTTTCCAAACTGTCAGATTTAATAATCTTTTCCATTTGTAGTGTTTATTTCACCAGAGTGTGCAAAGATTGTGGTGGGTGAAAATACAAATGAGAAAATTGAGTGTTCCTGATAGAGTACAATTTTAAAGCTCACAAATTCACCAACCTATAACTTTAGAAAATAAGTCATGTGAGGAAATGAATTTTTCCCGTCCCCTAAATTCTGAAAAGTACTCCATAAATCAGCATGATAATGTCAGAAAATAACAATGGGTATGATAACCTGGAATTCCTAACTAAAATAAGATCCCGGATACCATATAGTACTAGAATATTACACTATGACACTGCATGTTCGCTTGTAAAAATATATTGTTTGTGAAATCTCTATCAAGGTCCCCCTTCCCTGGCAAGCAGTGGCTGTTTATATGATTTCGAGTTAGGGCCAGCTCCCACAATGTCTGTCCTATGTGGTTGAAGTCCAGTCCTGACCCCTCAGGTCCGGACTTAAGAGATTGTCATGGTGGCTGACAAGTCTTTCAAGAGTCGCTATCGGCATCACATCATTTCCTCAGCCTGGAGGAGAAAGGAGCCAACCAGGATCACTGGTTACCCAGGCCAGAAAGCTCTTCAGGGGGCTGGGTATCAGGCATTCACATCACAGTGGGCTCTGTGGTGGAGGCCTTTAGGCGACAGCCCCCCCCCCCGGCTCCTACCTGGGCAGGCTGCACACTCTTTTGGAGTTGGGCATCTGCAAAGATTTTCTGCTCCTTGCTCTCTTCAGTGGTGGAAGGGCCTGGCAGGTGTGTAGTGGCCTCAGCAGCAGGGGTCTCGGGGAGTGCTGGCATCTGGCCCTGGCACTCTTTTCCTTCCCTCACAAGCAGCACCAGGAGTTCCTGCAGCTCTTTCTTCTTCTTCACTTTCTCCTGGGTCAGCTGCTTGACACACTCACCTTTCTCCTTACACGGCTGGTCCAGGACTTCCATGTGTTCTTTGCAGAGCCCTATGGGGTCGTCCAGGACGTTGAAGGGTTTGGACCGGTGGGTGCACCAGCACTAGAGTTCCCCCACTGGATTCTGGTGCTCTACCTATTCAGGCTTGGCCTGCAGGAAGCAGGTTTTCATCTTCTCAGACACCCACGTGTCCTGCTTGCTATCCCCTGATGGACCATGGTTCCTGTTCTCTGGGAACAGGGCCTGCTGCTCCACCTTGGTCGGGCACTGGGCTGCCAGGTTGTCCAGGCAAAGGCAACAGGCCTGCTGCTCCTGCAGCTGCTCGCTGAGTTTCACTTTGGTCACCTCGGCACCTGATTGGGCTTTAATGTAAAGGGCCTGCGTGACTTGTGGGCTGTCCACAGCCTCTGGGATGGTCACAGCCACTGGAGTTGCCGCCTCAGCTGTTGCATCTTCCTTATCCCCTTCTCTGTCTTCTCTGGGGAAAGCCAGGAAGCTCAGCTGGGCCTGGACTTGTTCCTTCCCTTGCTTACCGGCTTCCAGACACTGGGTCAAGGTCAGGTCCTGCTCCTGCCGCTCCAGCAGCTGGGTGTGCCTCAGCAGGTGCTGCTGCAGCTCCTCCTTCTCTGCACTCAGCTGCTGGAGACCCTGTCGTCTTCACAGGTGGGTCTGAGTTCCTGCAGGTACTGGGCATTGAGCTCCTGTAGACTCTGGGCTGCTTGCCACCTTCCTTCAGCCACCTCCTTCCACTCTCCTAACTCCATCTCTCGCTGCTCCAGCTTCTCCTGGAGATGTTTCTTCTGCCGCTGCTCTGAGGTCAGGAGGCTGGTGAGCTGGTCCTTCTCAGTGCTCAGCCTGTGGACAGCTTCCTGCAGCTGCTCCAGCTGCTCTTTCAGCTCTCTGGTAGGCAGGGCTGTGCATGTCTGGGTGCCAGGAAAGTTGGGCTGAGCCTCATCATGCCGACCCCACTCCTCCACCTTCTTCTGCAGTATCAGCAGCCGTTCCTGCTGCTCCAGGTTCTGGACACTGAGGCTCTGGTTTTCCTGAGCCTGCATTTGGAGTTGTGCTTCCAGGTTCTTGAAGTCTTCCTTCATCTGGCATGCTGGGCCTGGTGCTGCTCTCAGCCTGAGATGCGCCTCTGCCAGCTTCTTCTCCGTTTCTGCCAGCTTCTTCTCTAGATTCACCATCGGCCACAGGTCTTCTTCACGCTTGTCTGTGAGTTGGTTCATCTCCTGTGCGAGACGCCACACCTTCTCCGTCCACGTGGAACTCTCCACTCTCAGGTCCTCCATACACTTGTCCCTCCAACCTCAATGCGCTCACCACACTTTGTACATTCTGTAGTCTTCTTTTCAGCACTGCCCACTCCCCTAGTGCTCTTTGGAATTTTTCCAATCTAAACTTCCTGTTGGACTTCTGGGTCCGGAGCACGTCCAGCTTCCACTGCAAGGCTGCATTCAGCTCCTGCAGATTGTCCCAGCTTGTGCTCTTTGCCTCAAGCTGCAGCTTCACATCACCCAGACATTGGATGAACTGCCTGTTCTTCTGCTCAGTGTCTTTCTGCGTGGTGGTGAGTGCAGACAAGGCCATCTCCAGGTCTAAGCTGCAGTGCTGACAAGCCTGCAGGTGGCTGGTCAGATTTTCATGCTCCACTTGACTTCGTTTGCCTTCCTTTTCCATGTGGGCCAGGGCAGATTGTAAGTGGCCTTTCTTTGAAAGCAACATCTGGATGGCTTCCTTGTGGTCTTCTAACTCTGCTTTCAGTGTTTCTTGCACCTGGCCATCTTCTCTTTTTCTTCCTGCTGTTGTTCCTGCAGGTCTTTATTTAGCTGCTTCAGTTGGTGGATTTCACTGAAGAGCTGTTGCTGTCTTAAAATGCTCCAGTCAAGGGCCAACAGCAGGCATTGGTAGCCCTTTTCCAGATCCTCCTTGTTCTTGGGACCGGGGGCCCTCTTGTTCCTGGCCTCTCTGACTGTGCCCGAAGACAGGTGAGGCTGAGGGTCAGCGTGGTCTCTGGCTGCACCCTCACGTGGATTACAGAGCTTAGTGGTGTTGGTGTTGAACTTGGACTTGCCTCCCCTTCTCTTTTTCCTGTTGCTCTTGAATTCTTCAAGTCCATGAGCACAGTTCTGCTGCTGGTGTTCCTGCAGTCATTTCTTTCTTGGTCTTGTTCTTTCTGACCTGCCAGCTCTGGGACGGGAATGATGGACGGGCCACATGCCCAGGCTCTTTGAAGTCTCCTTATTTTCCCACTCACCAAAAAGTATTCCTTTCTCCTCGGTATATCACCAAATCACCTGGATTCTGTGGCTCACCACTCAGCCACCTCTACCTCCATCAGCTGCTGGTAGTGGTGTAAGCCTACAGACACCACACCAGTGTTGCTAGGCAGGGTGGAATGTGGGCGTGGCCCCAAGTCTCAGATCCCATTGGTCAGTGAGAAACAGGAAGGAATAGGGGGTGTGGCCAGAATCTGGGGATCCAGGCAGAGTGGGTGGAGTCTGCTCCTAAGGTCCCAGCCCCATCTAACTCTGTGCTGCCTAGTTTGAGCCAGTGTGGCACTTGCTGCACTTGGACAGGTGAAATTTCTTTTCCCTTTATTTTTATTAAAGAATATCTGTTTGCAGACCCGAGGCCTTTAACTCGGGCCCTGAGCGTTATCCTTGGGCTCTGTCCAGTCCAGAGCTCTACCATTAAACCACAGAAAGCTTTCTGGCTTGTTTTGTTTATGTGGTACTGAGGAATCCTGCATGCTAGGCAGCCGATCTATTCCCAGGCCACTCTCCTGGCTCCCAGATGCACACTTTTACATGCACCTCTCCTGGCTTCCCCCACACAATTGTAGCCTCCAGAGATTCCCCCTAGGCCTTCAGTTGTCATCTTGGAAGTGACACCAAGAAGCACAACATCTTCCCACCTTCAATATCTTTCTGTGGTCAGTCCATGAAGAAGCTCTCTCTTTGTAACCATATTTGCTGATACTTGCATTCTGACCAGGGGTCCCTGAGGTACACGATATTCTTGATATGGCCTCCCTCCCAGTCCTTAGGGACTGAGTTGAGGGACATTACAGGGCCAGGGCTCCTCTCCATGGGTTTTGGCTGTCCTGCTCACCTCCACCGTGTCTAGGGCAGCACGTGTTTCACACACTCTGTGTGGTGATCTCAGAGGATTCAGAAACACAATCGTTGGTGAAACGGGAGCATGTAAAAGAAGGTCACCCTGTGACTGGCCACCTAGGAGAGTGTGAAGTCCTCTCTAGCCAGTGCCCCCTCCCAGGGCCTGTTCATCTTCTCAGTGAATTCTGAGGCAGTCACATTCTTTCCTCCATGCCATCTATCACAAGACTCCTGGGTCATTTCTTAGAAATGTTCCTTGATTCCTTGTATCTTGAACCAATCATGATGCCATGTTGATGCTATCCTTTCCAGCCCATGCTTCTCGTGTATTGCTTTAATCCCACTCACTTCAATAGATACTCAGTAGAATTGCATTTGTCATTCAAAGCCTATTCAAATTCTTAAAGAAGCTTTGCCAGATCTCTCTGGTCAACACAATATTCCCACAGCAGTGATGCTTCCTATATGCAGATTCTTATCCAAACACTTTACTGTCCATTTAAAAATTGACGTCTGTAAGGTCAGCCGAAAGGAAACTCCACGCAGTTCAGGAGAAGAGCATTTATTGTGTGAGGAAAGAACAGACTCCTGCCACCCAAGATGGAGTCCGGGCAAGGAAGAAAGTTGAGGGCGGGAAGTGAGAGATTATATATGGGGAGGTGAATAGTCACAGCGGAAGTGGATATGACCTCAGAGGATGGGGAACTACCTCAGTGGGGACCTAACACTGCCTCCAGGCATGCCTGTTGCCAGGGTTACAGGTGCTGGGCAGGGATTTCCAGGGTGCAGGGGGAAAGATCCAAGGGAAGAAGTCATTTCCTCCAGGCAGACTTAACATTCCTGCCTTCTGATAGTTGTAAAGGGGCGCCGACTCTTTCTGGTACTTCCTGCTGACATGGGGCATCGACATTGAGGGTAGAACGCAGGGACGCTGTCCATCCCGAAGGAGCAGTAAACATTCCCTGGTAGCGAATGTGCATATGTGTCCTTGGATGAAATTCAATAGAAGTCTTAAGTGGCGGGGTGCCATCTTCTTCAGGGATGCGAGTTACCTTGGCATTATAGAAGGGGCAAGAGCAGGAGCCTTTTTTTCACTCTTGACAGAAGAAACCACTGTGGCTGTCCTTTGAGTTAAACTGCAGTGGGAGCAGTCAGCAGGACCTGATGAGGGCCTGTCCACTTAGGATGTAAACTAGACATACTAAGGGTCTTAAGAAAGACTTGATTCTCAGGCAAAATTGAGGGAGAAGGAAAAGGGCTTTAAGGGGCTAAGGGAGTCTTGAATATGGGGCAGTGGGGTAAGATTAGAACAGAATGTATAAAAGGAAACTTATGTAATCTACATGGGTAGTTACAGAACAAGTAAGGCCATCTACACCCACCACTGAGATCTGGGAGGGAAAAGACAGGCTGGAATACTCAGGTAACAATGAGTAACTGGCTCTCATATCCAAAAGAAAGGATACAAGTAGCTTTCCTGCATTCTGGAGCCATACCCAGAGTAGCAGGAGGTGAGTCAAAAGGACATGAAGAGGGAGGAGAAGGAAGGAAAGGTCCAGCTTGGGGAGGAGAAGCAGAATCTTCAATGATGAGTAGGGGATCAGGCACTTTAGGTTTAGGAAGAGACTCCAGGCTCTTAGGTGATTTGGCAGGGACAGGATGCCCTGTGCCAGTAGGATAGGGGAAGTTGAACAGGATTGGTAGAGAGAAAGGCAAGCATGGAGAGCAAAGAAAGCCTGAACATATAGAACCCCTGGCAATTTACCATTGCATCGGCAGAAACTGTCTAAATTCCTGAGAATATTATAATCCAAAGTCCCATTTGGGGGCCACTGAGACCAATTTTCTAGCCTATACTTTGGCCAGACACAATTGCAATAAAAGATGAACAGTTTTGGCTTTATGGAGTCTCTGAGAAGAACATCTAAAGAGCATAAAAGATATCCCAAGGGGATTTCCTGACTTGGGTGAGACTGATGAGACCCCATTGTAATAAGAAACACTAAGAGAAAGTGAAGTTGTGTAAGGGTGGGGTGTGGTCAGTGAGGAGGTAGGGGAAGAGTTAGTGAGGACATGGGTGGAGGGGCCCAGTCAGTGAGGACACCAGGGAGGGGTGCAGTCAGTGGAGCCTGGGGGTGGAGTCAGTGACGATGTCATTGGGTAGAGTCAATAAGGATGGTGAGTGGGAAAGTAGAATTGGGGGTGGAGGGGGAATCCAATCTCACAAGAACAGATTGGGGGTGGGGGGTCTTAAACTAGACACAGGGAGAGAGCCCTATGCAGGGGTGGTTAAAGGAGACAGAAAAATGGCCTGCAGTCAGGAGTCACTCACCAGGTGCAGACAGGAAACATTGTAGCGAATGCACATCCAGCAATGGGAAAGGCGAGGTCCGGGAGTGGAGTTTCCTTTCTCTTTTTTGAAGTAGGGTTTGGGGGGAAGAAGGTGGATTGACCCTTGAGAAGAGGAGGGGATCCAGCCACTCTTTACCCTCCCCCCATTTGAGTCACGGCACAAAATGTAAGGTAAGCAGAAAGGAAACTCCTCGGAGTCCGGAGAAGAGGGTTTATTGCATGAGAAAAGAGGAGACTCCTTGCACCCAAGATGGATTCCAGGCAAGCAAGAGAGCTTAGGGTGGGAATTGAGAGATTATATAGGGGGAGGGAATAGACACAGTAGAACTGGATATTACCTCAGAGAATGGGGAAATACCTAAGTGGGGACCTCCCACTGCACCAAGGCATGCCAGTTGCCAGGGTTACAGGTGCTGGGCAGGGATTTACAGGGTGCAGGGGGAGAGAGCCAAGGGAAGAAGTCATTTCTTCCAGGCAGACTTAACCAAGTCCATCCTGGGCCCTGTGCTAGGGAATGTTATTCCCAACACCTGCACTATTCAATATGAGAAACTTGCTTAGAAAGAGGCTGGCATGACAGGGATGAGCTATGGCATCCACACTTCAATGTTGAGGTCTCGCTTTCCAACAATATGCCCTTTGAAGCCTGCTGAACATCCCAGGAACCCATGCTGAATACTAGGTGCCAATTGGAGGGCCCAAGGCCAAACACATCCTGGTATGTCACATGTGCTACCTTGCTCTACAGGAATTCTCTTACCTAACACTAGTTCAAAGACAAAGTATGAGAGGGGCCCAAGGGGTGGTTGCATACCTTTGCTATAGTGAATAGTACTGCAGTGCACATCACTGTGCTAGTGACTTTAGTATGTTCTTGTTTCTGGACAATTGAGTAAATGCCTAGTAGTGGAATTGTTGGGACATAGGGAAGCTCTATGTTTAGTCTTTTTTTTCCCAGTCCTGTGCTTAGACTCAGGACCTGAGAACAGTCCTTGGGTTTTTTATTTTTCTGAAGGCTAGGGCTCTACCCATTGAGCTTCAGCACCATTTCTGGCCTTTTTCTATGTATGTGGTACCAAGGAATCACACCCGGGTCTTCCTTTATGATACCAAGAACTCTACCACTAGGCAAAAGTCCCAACCCCAAAGTTTCCACTGATGAGAAACCACCATACTGTTTTCCACAGTGTTTGAAAGAGTTTACACTCCCACCAACTCTGTAGTAGTGATCCCTCCTGGCCAAATCCCTGCCAGCATCTGTTGTTATTTGATTTCTGGATCATGGCCATTCTTACTGCAGTAAGGTGGAATCTCAGAGTTGTTTTGCTTTGCATTTCTTTTAGGGCCTGAGATGGTGAGCATTTCTTCATGTGCCTAGAGGCCATTCTTATTTCTTCTTCAGAGAAGTCTCTGTTCAAGTCTTTGGCCTATCTTTGAATGGAATGGTTGTTTCTTTGAAGATTCCTTTTGGAGAGATTCCATTTCTTTTAGCTGTAGATATATTTTAAATAGGAGGCCTTTGTTATATGGCTAGTGAAGATCTTCTCCCACTCGGTGGGATTACAGGCATCTACAACAACTGTGCCACTTGGAAGTTAACTTTACATGTATGGTTTTTCATTTTTGAACATGACAGGGGAATGATACGATTGATTCAGCACCTCAGTGAAAAGCTGTATTCAGGAGACAAAAGGAAAAAAAAATCAAGGGGACCCCAACAACAGGTGATCCAGACACACATCATGCTTATATGTGCCACCTTTTCTACCTTCAAACACTAGCTTGAAGTAGCACATGGGTGCTCGGGCCTTCCAAGGAGTTTAGTTCAGCCCCATTGCTTATTTGTCATACGTACTGTCTTATGTTTGTGGCATTCATGAACTATAGTTGCAGCCTCTGGAACTCTGCCAAAACAAAATGTCAGAGAAACAAGGCTGTCAAAACCACATATTTTTTGTATTATTTTTAAAAAGATGTAGACATCCAGCTGGACAAATAGAAATAGGCTGCTTTGTTCTGAAGCCTGGTTGTTGATAAAGTACCTGCTGTTCCTATCAGTTCCAGTCTGCAGAATTCTCTCAAGTCTTGTTCTAGAATGAGCCAGATGTGAATGTCTTCCCATCATATTAGCATTTGTGAGCAGCAGTCAGCCCAGTGTTGGGGCTTGCATGCCTCCCCTTGCTAGGCAATGCCATGTGTCAGCACAATTACCCCATAACATTGAGGCTCCCCATCCCTCAAATTAATTTTAAGTTGATAAAGTGTGTGGTGTGTGTGTGTGTGTGTGTGTGTGTGTTCTTCTATGCATCATGATTTGGGCCCCACACACCCATTTGATTTAAGAAAGCATACCTTTTTTTCAAATGAGCTGAGACTAAGTGGAGATCCCTGTGTGATTCTCAGTGGGTGGTTAGGTGTGTGGTGTGTGGCTTTGTGGGGAGGACAGAGTTCAGCACCGGTGGGATGCTAGGATGCTAGGATGCTAGGATGCTGAAACATCCTGTCTGCGGGAGCTGGGCAGGAGAGTTTTAAGTCAGGCTAACAGAGGCCAGGAAGCTCCCAAGGCTACAATCCAGGAACCTGAGTGCTGTGGGACCCAAAGGAGGATAGCTCAGTCTAGGATGCATACCTTTGAATATGAACTTCACACACACTGTGCTTGTAGAAGTAGTGTATCAGAGTAAGTGATGGCTGAAATCCTCAAAGAAGCCACTAAGCAGCATATACCATATTAGCTATATTTATCAGCCAGTAATGATTTTACTAGGAAATCAATTAAACCGTTGATTTAAAACAGTTCAAAGGTCTTTTGTCTTTTTAAGCTAATATTATTTTACTGTAAGTCCTTTATGTATTCTGGACATACGTTGTTTTTTCAGATGCATGGACATATATTGTAAATATCTTTTTCATGCCAATACTAGGACTTGAACACAGGGATGCAAACTCCTACTTTGCCTTTTCTGTTCTGTTCATTTCTTTTTCCTTTTTCTTAAGTTTGGCATTCTACCAATTGAGACACACTTATACTTACAGCTTTTTCCTGATTTATTGGGGATAAGATTCTCATGGACTTTTCTACCTGGACTGGCTTTAAACCACAATCCTCAGATCTCAAACTTCTTGAGTAGTGAGGATGACACGATTGTGAGCCACCACCTGCACCCAACTAAAGAATGTATTTTGTTGTTACCAGTCTTGGGCTTGAACTAAGGGCCTGAGCTCTGTCCCTGAGCTTCTGTTACTCAAGAGTAGCATACTACACTTGAACCGCAGCACCACTTCCAGCTTTTTTCTATGTATGTGGTACTGAGGAATTGAACCCAGGGATTCTTGCACTTTTACCACTCTACCACTAAGCCATAATCGTAGCCCTCTTTTTTGGATGGTGATTTTGAACTGAGACCCTCATAAGTGCTAAGCAGGTGCTCTACTACCTGGACAATGCCCCAAGCCCTCTTTTGTTTTTGTCATTTTCATGTAATGTCTTGTCAATTTGATCTATGATGAGAATTCTTCATTTCTGTGAATCTGGATTTTCAGAGATGTGCTATGACACCTAGTCCTTATTTATTTATTTTATTTTATGTATTTATTTATTTTTTTAATTTCTTCTATTTTTTATTTTAAAGTATTTTCCTTTCTGAAGATTTCAAAGATAGTCTCCTATGTTTTTCTAACAGCTTCTAGATTTTTTCTTATATTCATATCTAGAATCATTTCCTCTATGTATATTATCTAGAAAGTGAGAGGTCTGTCTTAGCTATTTATTTGGTTGTATCAGACTGTCTGTGGCAAAAACCATCTTCACTGAAATACGGTAGAGCCTTCATTGAAAATTAGTTGGCAACCTGTGTGTGAGCAAATTTTGTTTTATTTATCTCTTTGTCCATCTCTAAGCCACAATGTTGTCTTGGGTACTGTAATTTGTAGTAACACTTGAATCAGGCAAGCCAAATTCTCCAACTTCATTCTTTTTCATGATAGGTTTGAGCCACTGTAAGTAGGTCTTGTGTGTATGTGTGTGGGGGGGGATGGACACTTTTTGCTGAAGGCTAGCACTCTGCCTATTGAGCCACAGCACCACTTCTAGCTTTTTCTGTGTATGTGGTTTTGGGGAATAGAACTCAGGGCTTCATGCATGTTAGGCAAGTATGCTACCACTAGGCCATGCTCCTGGCCCTCCTTGTGTTTTTAAATAAAATTTTTAGCCAAGATGTCAAGTCTTTTCTACACATCTAGAAAAGTCTACAGGTTTTAAATTAGGGATATTAGTAATTTCAACCCTAGTTTGAGAAAATCAGTATCTTATCTATCCATTTATTTAACTGATTTCAGCAGCATTTTACAATTATAGCAGGTACAGTGTCTGTAATACTTTGTCAAATTTAATCCAAGACATTTAGTACTTTACTTATTTAGTGATTTATTTTTGCCAGTAGGAGGGTATGAACTCAGTTCTTCAAACTCTCACATGGCTTTATGCCCACAGATTCTGTTCTAACACTTGAACCATATTTCCAGCTTGCGTTTTTGTTGTGTAATTAGATGATGTAATTAGAGATGTAGTTTTGTAGACTTTTCTGTCTGAGCTAACTTTAACCTCGATCCTCTAGCTCTGTATACTGAGCAGCTTGGATTACCGGCTGGGAGGTTGCCAATCCTAAATATGAAATTCTATTGGATCTAGAATTTGTAGTCTTAAATTTTCCCCAGTTATTTTTAGTATATAGAAAAACATACACATGGTTGTCCTTGTGAAATCAGAACCCCGAGAAAGAAACCTGAGGCAAGAAGACTGTGAATTTGAGTGCTGTCTAGGGCTAAGGAGTTCCATGCCAGTATAGGTGACATGCAAAGTCAGCCACTCTAAACACAAGAAATAAAAACAAACAAAAATCCTTCTTTAGTATCTTGCCACACTGCAACTTTGTTAAATTTACTTAACTTTAGACAGCACACATGTGTGACCATTATTTTGTGAATTTGCTGCAGTTACAATCACATTTTACCACAAACAGTGGTAAATTTGTTTTAAACCTTAACCTTTTTTTAACATAATTCTGTTTTTAATTGTAATTAATAGAAGGATTACCTTATATTTGCCAGAAGGAAGGTGATGAAAACTTTAAAACCCTAAAAAAGGAAATTAAAGCAGAACTAAGGAAATGGAAAAACCTCCCATGCTCCTGCATTGGAAGAATCAACATTTTGAAAATGACAATCTTGCCAAGAGCTATCTACAAATTCAACGCAATACCCATCAATATCCCAATGGCATTCTTTAAAGAAATAGAAGAGGCAATTCAAAATTTCATATGGAATAATAAAAGACCCCGTATAGCAAAAACACGTCTTAGCAGAAAGAACAGCACAAGAGAAATTTCAATTCCAAACTTTAGACTCTATTACAGGGCTATAATTAACAAAACAGCTTGGTACTGGCACAAGAACAGGCCTAAAGACCAATGGAATAGAACTGAGGACCCAGATATTAAACCACAGACCTATGGCCACCTAATCTTTGACAAGGGAGCCAAAAAAATAGAATGGAAGAAAGAGAGCCTCTTCAACAAGTTGTGCTGGCAGAACTGGTTAAGCACCTGCAGAAAACTAAAGTTGGATCCTTCTTTAACACCCTGCACTAGAATTAACTCCAAATGGATCAAAGACCTGGAGGTAAAAGCTGACACACGGAAAACTTTACAAGAAGGAATAGGAGACACACTAGGCCTCCTTGGCACAGGTCGAAACTTTCTTTTTATATTTATTTATTTATTTATTTTTATTGTAATTAGTAAAAGGGTTACATGATATTTGCCAGATAGAAGGTGCATTAATTCACATACATTGATACCCTTTCACATGTCTTGGTACCCATATCCCTCCCCCCCACCGCCCACACGTCTTGGTTTTCTCCCCTTCCCTATCAAATTTCAAATATCCAAATACAAATAAATTGAATATATCAGATAACAAAGTGAGATACTATACCAATATGAGATAACCAAGGGACAGCAAAGGAGATGAGAGACAACATAGTACATTAAGGACAACAATCATTCATTATATGGCTTTTGTTTCAATATCCTGGAGGTCCTTTCAATTAGCTTCACATTATATAGCTTTATGTATCAAGATTTTGCTCTATTGCAAATCTCTGCTAGTAGAGCCCAAGGTTTCTAATGATTATGACGAATGAGGGAAACCATTGAGCCTAAGTTCCTTTGAGTCTGGCTTACTTCACTTAATATGATTTTTTCTAAGTCTTTCCATTTCCTAACAAATGGGGCGATGTCATTCTTTCTGACAGCAGCATAGAATTCCATTGTGTACAAATACCACAACTTGTTGATCCACTCATCAACTGAGGGACATCTAAGTTGGTTCCATATCTTTTCTATGGTGAATAATGCTGCAATGAACATTGTTGTGCTAGTGGATTTAGTATGCCCTAGTTTCTGGATGGTTGGGTAAATGCCAAGTAGTGGAATTACTGGGTCATAGGGGAGTTGTATGTTTAGCCTTTTGAGGCACTGCCACACTGCTTTCCATAGTGGTTGAACGAGTTAGCATCCTACCAACAGTGTAGTAGTGATCCCTCCTGGCCACATCCCCTCCAGCATCTGTTATTATTCATTTTCCTGATCCTGGCCATTCTAACTGGAGTGTGGTGGAATCTTAGAATTGTTTTGATTTGCATTTCTTTTATGACCAGAGATGTTGAGCATTTCTTCATCTGTCTATAGGCCATTTTTGTTTCTTCTTCAGTGAAGACTCTCTTTAAGTCTGTGGCCCATTTTTTAATGGGATGGTTGTTACTTTGGAGGTTAGTTTTGGAGTGATTCAATTTTTTGAGTTGTTGATATATTTTAGATATGAGGCCTTTGTCCATTGTTTGGTTGGTGAAGATCTTCTCCCACTCTGTAGGCTTCCTGATTAATTTAGTAGCTATGTCCTTTGCCATACAAAAGCTCTGCATTTTAATGCAGTCCACTATTCCAGCCTTTCTCTGATTTGTGTGATTCTTGGTCCTTATTAAGAAAGTTTCGACCTGTGCCAAGGAGGCCTACTGTATCTCCTATTCCGTCCTGTAGAGTTCTCAGTGTGTCAGCTTTTACCTCCAGGTCTTTGATCCATTTGGAGTTAATTCTACTGCAAGGTGACAAAGAAGGATCCAAGTTTAGTTTTCTGCAGGTGCTTAACCAGTTCTGCCAGCACAACTTGTTGAAGAGGCTGTCTTTCTTCCATTCTATTTTTTTAGCTCCCTTGTCAAAGATTAGGTGGCCATAGGTCTGTGGTTTAATATCTGGGTCCTCATTTCTATTCCATTGGTCTTCAGGCCTGTTCCTGTGCCAGTACCAAGCTGTTTTGAGAATTATAGCTCTGTAATAGAGTCTAAAGTTTGGAATTGAAATTCCTCCAGCAGTGTTCTTTCTGCTAAGAAGTGTTTTTGCTATACGGGGTCTTTTATTATTCCATATGAAATTTTGGATTGCCTCTTCTATTTCTTTAAAGAATGACATTGGGATGTTGATGGGTATTGCATTGAATTTGTAGATAGCTCTTGGCAAGATTGTCATTTTCACAATGTTGATTCTTCCAATGCAGGAGCATGGGAGGTTTTTCCATTTCCTTAGTTCTGCTATAATTTCCTTTTTTAGGGTTTTAAAGTTTTGGTCAAAAAGGTCCTTTACATTCTTAGTTAAGCTAATACCTAGGTACTTTATTTTCTTTGAGGCTATTGTGAAAGGAGTTTCTTTCCTGATCATTGCCTCATTCCTCTCACTGTTGGCATAAAGGAAGGCAGTTGATTTTGAGGGTTGATTTTATAGCCTGCTACTCTTCCAAAGCTTTGGATCAGGTCAAGGAGCTTGGGAGTAGAGTCTATAGGATTCTTTAAATACAGAATCATGTCATCTGCAAAGAGGGATAGTTTTATTTCCTCTTTCCCTACTTGTATCCCATTTATGCTTGCTTCTTGCCTTATTGCACTGGCTAGGAATTCTAGTACTATGTTAAAGAGGAGTGCAGAGAGTGGGCATCCTTGTCTCGTTCCTGATTTTAGAGGAAATGGCTTGAGATTTTCACCATTAAGTGTAATACTAGCAGTAGGTTTCTCATACACAGCCTTTATTACATTGAGGAATGTTCCATGGATTCCTAGTTTCTCCAGAGCTTTTAACATAAAGGGGTGTTGGATCTTGTCAAATGCCTTTTCCGCATCTATTGAGACAATCATGTGATTTTTGTCTTTGCTCCTGTTGATGTGTTGAATTATATTAATTGATTTGCGTATGTTGAACCAGCTTTGCCTCCCCGTGATGAATCCAGTTTGATCATAGTGTATAATTTTTTTGATGAGTTGTTGTAGACGGTTGGCCAGTATTTTGTTGAGAAGTTTTGCATCGATGTTCATCAAAGATATAGGTCTATAGTTCTCTTTCTTTGATGAATCTCTGTCTGGTTTGGGGATGAGGGTTATACTGGCTTCATAGAATGAGTTTGGAAAGGAACCTTAATTTTCAATTTCGTTGAAGAGCTTGAGGTGTGAGCTCTGCTTTGAAGACCTTATAGAATTCAGCTGTGACTCCATCTGGCCCTGGGCTTTTCTTAGGTGGAAGTTCTCTAATTGCCATTTCTATTTCAGAGCTTGAAATAGGCCTGTTGAGTTGGCTTAGTTCTTCTTGGTTCAGTGTGGGTATGTTAATATTGGCTAGGAATTCATCCATTTCATCTAGATTCTCAAATTTGTTGCCATAAAGGTTTGAGAAGTATTCCCTCATGATATTCTGGATCTTGGTAATTTCTGTCGTGATATTACCATTTTCATCTGTGATTTTGTTTATTTCGATATGCTCTCTTCTTTTTTTGGTGAGATTTGCTAAGGGCTTGTCAATTTTGTTAATTCTTTCAAAGAACCAACTCCTTGTTTTGTTGATTCTTTCTATAGTTTTTTTTGGATTCCAAATCATTTAATTCTGCTTTGATTTTAATTATTTGCTTTCTTCTTTGGGGATTAGGGTTGGTTTGTGGCTCTTTTTCTAGGAGCTTAAGGTGAGACATTAACTTGTTTGTTTGCAATTTTTCCAACTTGTTGTTGTAGGCACTCAGCGCTATAAATTTTCCTCTGAGTAGTGCCTTTGCTGTGTCCCAAAGGAGTTGGTATTTTGTGTGCTCCTTACTGTTAAATTTCATAAACTGTTGGATTTCTGTTCTGATCTCTTCGATGACCCATTGGTGATTCCACAATGTGTTGTTCAGTCTCCATGAGTTACAATGTTTTCGTTGGTGGAGATGTGTGTTCAGTTCCAATTTGATGCCTTTGTGGTCTGAGAGTGTGCATGGAATAATTTCAGTGTTTCTGAATCTGTCCAGGTTTGTTTTATGGCCTAAGATGTGATCTATTTTGGAAAATGTTCCATGTGCTGCTGAGAAAAACGTATATTGTGTTGTTGCTGGGTGGAATATTCTGCAGATGTCTGTTAGATCTATTTGGTCTATATAGTTGTTCAGTTCTAAGGTTTCTCTGTTGAGTTTTTGCCTTGTTGATCTGTCCATAGGTGACAGTGGTGTGTTAAAGTCACCGACAATCACTGTATTTCGAAGTATGTATGGTTTCAGTGTAAGTAAAGTTTGCTTGATGAAGTTTGGAGCTCCAGGATTGGAGCTCCTGTAGGAAAGATCCCTTTAGTAGTATGTAGTAACCTTCTTTGTCTTTTCTTACTAATTTTGGTTTGAAGTCTATTTTATCTGATATGAGGATGGCAACTCCAGCCTGTTTATGGGGGCCGTTAGCTTGATAGAATTTATTCCAACCTCTCACTTTCAAAAGATGCTTATTTTTTTGGGTAAGATGTGTCTCTTGAAGACAGCAAAACGATGGCTCTTGCTTTTTGATCCAACTAGACAGCCTATGCCTTTTAATTGGAGAGTTGAGTCCATTGATATTGAGAGTTAGGATTGAGAGATATTTATTAGGTCCTACCATTTTTAAAAGCTTTTATTTGGGCCTGTGTCTTGACAGTTCTTGTGGTCCTTAGGTGGTATGCTGTTTAGGTGCCATTTCTTTCCCTATATTGCATTTATTTTGGTTTTCTATGTATAGAACATCTTTCAGAATTCTCTGTAGTATTGGTTTTGTTGCGACATATTGTTGCAGCTTTTCCCTGGAATGGAATGTTTTTATTGTTCCCTCAGTTATGAATGAGAGCTTAGCTGGGTACAGGATTCTTGGTTGGTAGTTATTTGACTTAAGGGCATGACATATATGCTTCCAGTCACTTCTTGCTTGCATGGTCTCTGCTGAGTAGTCTGGGGTTATTCTGATTGGTTTTCATTTATAGGTTACTGAACCTTTTCCGTGGCTGCCTTTAGGATCCTTTTTTTGGTTTCTACTGATCCAGTTCGGATTACGATGTGGCGGTGAGTGTTCTTTTCTGGTCACGTCTGTTTGGGGTTCTAAAAGCTTCTTGTATCTGGATGGGTCTGCCCTTCTGGATATTTGGGAAATTCTCTGAGATGATTCCCTGAAGTATATTTCCAATACCATTGACCTCTTTCTCCAGACCCTCCTCAATACCAATTAGCCTTAAATTAGGCTTTCTAGTTGTATCTTGGACCTCCTGAAGCGCTCTCTCATTTTTCCTAGATTTGGATTGACTCATTTTCTGTTCTTTCTCTATAATAACTAAATTATCTTCAGCCCTGGAAATTCTCTCCTCTGCATTGTCTAACCTGCTATCAAAGCTATCTACTTTATTTTTCATCTCCCTTGCTACTAATTGCTCATTTTTGATGCCTTGCATCTCTTCTTTTGGATCACGTATGGATTTCTTTAGCTCCTTGATTTCCATTTGAGTGGTTAGCTCAGTAGCTTTATTTTCTTTGAACATTTGCTGGAGTTCGGGCCCCTTTTTATTTGTGAATTCTATGAATTCATCCATCTTTCTTTGAACAGCCTTTATTATGGCCTCCTTTATGGCTTCTTTTTTTTACTTATCACCTTGTTTATAGTTTCCTCTTGTTCAGCTATGGCTTCCTCCCTTATCTCTTTCTTTATATTTTCACATTTTTCATTAATGATGTTTATCAATTGCATTTGTACAGCACTTGGAAGACTCTCCTCTAGGTTTGCCAGTGACTGTTCCATTGGCTGTTTACATTGGGTGGGGGAGGTGGGAGGTGTTGTTTCTTGATTTGACATTTTTCTTGAGTTTCTTGTTCTGCCCATTTGAAAATGGGAGCAAGATTAATACTAAACACGATTATAGTTTTTCAGATATGTCCAACCTAGACCTCTGTAGCTGGCAGACTCTAGATGTTCACAAGTTGGTGTTATAACTCTTTCTTTTGGTGCAGTTACGGACTAGTCTAATTATTCACTGATAAGCGATTTATATCCAAAACAATAAGCCTCTGAATCCAATCTCTATTGTCTTTAAGTCCCTCTGAACCTAGAGAATGATTAAACACCTAGATGTACAATGTTGCTCAACAGCCATCAAGTGTAGATTCATGCAGTATAAGGGTTGAAAGAGGAGCAGAGGTCCAGAGATAGAGAAATAGAATGAGAGAGGTCAGGGGGTAGGTAGGTAGAGTATTTGAGTACAATGTTTGGAAAGTATTAGAATAAAACTTATGTGTTGCTGCACGACTAGCTCTTAGCCCAACCAGTGGCCTCACAGTGGACCATGGGATGGATCTGCGAGCTTCCGTCTGAGCGTGGTTGGCAGACGTTTTCCTGTGCTGTTTCCAGGGGCGGCCCCAAGCCAAGGGTGTGAGGATTGAGAGTTTCAGGAGCTCTCAGCAGGACCAGCAGGAGGCCCCTTTGTTCCCAGGGGGGGCCCAGCTTTGGATGTGGGCTCCAAGGGTGGAGCTGCACCTTTTTGGTTCTCAGAAGGGGAGCTTGGCTGCTGGTCATCCCTTCAGATCCCTGCTGTGTTTCCACTGCTTTGTCAGAGTCTGTGACTGTGGGGGGGGCCCTCGGTGGTGTCTTGCTCAGGATTCCCAGCTGGAGGATGCCCCGCTCGAGAATTGAGGGGGGGCAGATGCTGGCTCCTATTTACCCGCACCCCCTACCCACTGTTGTAAGGCAGGGTCCCAAAGCGCTCCACTCTCCAGATCCACTGGCCTGGGTGAGGAGCCTGGTGGGCGGGTGGGAGCTGGGACAGCTCCGCCTCCCCTGGTGGGATGCTGAGTCTTAGGGTCCTCCCACTTGTCAGTCTCCAGTCAGAGGGCTGGGGGTTGAGCCTGTTGGGCGGGTGGGGGTTGGGGCAGCCCCGCCTCCCTTGGTGGGGTGCTGGGACTTATGGGTAGCCCTCCTGTCAATCTCCAGTCAATGGCCTGAGGGAGGGGGCTGTTGAGGGGAGGGACAGGATTCTAAATTCCTTGCCCCCCTGCTCCCGCCAGTCTTTCTCGGGCGGGGTGTTGGGGTCTGAGTTAAGTTCTATTGCTTGGCACCCGCTCCGCTTTCCCGATGTGTTTGGGGATGCGCTGTATTACTCACGCCTCTGCATCCCTCTGCGGGAGCTCCTCGGTGGTGGGGAGTCTTTCACTCCCCTCAGGTCTCCGCCGCCGGCAGTGTTCTGCGTCTGGGTTCCACCGATTGCTGTTCTGGTTCCGCGTCTGGGTTCCGCTGCTTCCGCCGTTCGCTGGCCCGGTTCTGTGCTGGTTTCTGCAGCCGTTGGGCTCCCAGCCTGGTGCCCTCCACTGCCGCCACTTTTCCTGGGTTAGAGCCCGTGCCCACCCCCGCTTTCCCCCCGTGGAGCCGGTGCCAGCTCAAGCCGCTGTTCTCGGCTTGGTCCAGTATGGCTTTCTGTGGCTTTGGGCGAGAGGTGGGGGACGGGTCCTCGCGTTCCGAATTCTTTGAGAAAGTTGGATGTGAGCTTTATCTGGATTTCTTTTCCAGTTTGAGTCCTTCTCCGTTGCTTTTTGAGTTTGTTGTTGTGGATTTCTTTAGATAGTTGGCTCGTGGGACTCCTTGGTTCTCTCTTTTTGTCAGAGAAAGCTAGGCAGCATCCCTATTGTCTCGGCACCATCTTCCGAACCCGAGGTCTTTGATTTATTTGGAGTTAATCCTACATTTACAGGAACTCTTACCTGCTAATTAATACCTTTGCATTGATTAAGATTATTTCACAGAAGTGGCACTGTAGCTCAAACGGTAGAGCGGTGGCCTTGAGCTGAATTGCTCAGGGACAGTGCCCAGGCCCAGAGTTCAAGGCACTCTTTAAGAGGCACAACGACATAGCACTGAGAAATGATGGGAGGACAAAATGATGGGAGGACAGAAACGTCCAGAATAGGAGGCTTCCAGCTTCGAAAAAAGAAGAATTTTATTTCAGGAAATTCTTCTCTGTAATGGTAACTGTAGCAGAATCCCTGTCATAGGCCATGAAATAAATGCTTGGTCATTTCCTGTGTTCAGTGGTTCTCCTCATGAGAAGCCACAATGGGTTCATCAGCTGCCACAGGAAACCTAAGCCTTGACACAGCCCAGTGTTTCTCCTTAGGGCTAACAAGGGCAGAGAACTTGGAAACCTGCATTTGAACAATTTCAAATATTGCAAGTCTCTCATAAATGTATCCTGAGTGAAGGGAAAAGTGAGTTCAGGGGATGGAGGCCTCTCAATACTTTAGCAACTGATACATCATTGAAAGAATTTCACATTTCCTTTTACTTGAGAGGACTTGTATTTATTTTCTTTAGCCATTGTTGAGCTAACATGAATCTTCATGAGATGGCAGTTTGGAAAACTCAGTATTAATTTACCCCAACCATCCTAATAGGTATCTTTTGTTGTTGTTGTTTTGGTTTTGTTAGAAGACAGAGGCAATAATAAGATCTTAATTGTGACTTCTGCTGCAATCCTCTGTTAGGAGAAACCTAGGTGTGTACTAATTATCACAAATAAGGGAAACCATGGAGCCTTTGTTCCTTTGGGTCTGGCTTACTTCACTTAATATTATTTTTTCCAAGTCTTTCCATTTGGTTATGAATAGGGCGATGTCATTCTTTTTGATGGCAACATAGAATTCCATTGTGTATGAATACCACATCTTCGTGATCCAATCATGTACTGAGAGGCATCTGGGTTGATTCCATATGTTAGCTATGGTGAATAATGTTGCAATGAACGTCATTGTGCTAGTACACCTTCTATTCTTAGAATTCAAAAGTACATCAAGAGCCATGACATTTTCTCATATTTTTATCCAGTGATAGGAAAGGAATCCAGGAAGCTGATCTGAAGTGTCAGAGAATAGAATAAATCTACTTTCTGCTAACATCCTGTGTGGACCAAATGAACCACTCAGTAACCTGTCCATTGGAATATGTTGGAATGCCCATAACCGTGGATAGATTCTAATCATGATTGCATTGCCCATCAGCAGTGTTCTCAGGCCATTACCCACTCCATTTGAGACTTAAACCTTTCCTCCCATAGAACACCTGTTTCCTTTTATCTTTGTAGTTCTGTGATTCCATTTTATAGCTCAGCCAAGTTTAATATGCACATAGAATTCATATTTGTAAAATTTATTTACACTCAAACTATTTCCAGAGGGGAGAAAACTAAGCAAACCTGCATGATCCATTAGCCTTTGATCTGTATATTGCACTAAGTCTAGCATTAAGGTTTGCTTGTTTCTCCAGTAGTTGTCCTCTTTGCTAAACTTTATATAGAAAAGCTTAGTGAAGTGCAGCACCTTGAGCACATGTATTTTCTGACTCCCCCATATAAATTCTGCTGAATCAGTCAACATGTGGTGTTTATAGTTTCTGGACGAAAAAACACAGGCAAATGAAGTTCCAGAAAGTAAAAGGAATAGCCATTTTAATATAATCAAATATTATGGAAATCTCAGACATTTTGAAATCCACAAAACAATTCTGCATTATGTCATGTGCATCAAAAGTAGTCCCAGTTTGTTTGATGAATTTTATGTTGCTTCCTAATGCAGCTGCTGTCTAAGGTTACATATTTGTCTATAAATTCATTCCTGTGTGTTTCTGCATGCCCCGGAAAGAGTTGACACTACCAAATTATGTCTTTAGCTCATTGAGCTGTTTTAAATGATACCAAAAGGTGTGCATTGTAGTTCACCTGAAATGAGAGTGTGATTACAGTGGCATAAAGCAGACACAAGGAGTGGGCAGCAGACATTTTAATCTGCTTGCTGCTTTGCTAGACTTCCTAAAAGCTCAAGTATTATAGTAGAAATGATTTGCTATAGATCTTTACTTGTTCGGGTGTATATTCGTTTTAAATCGGTAAAACATTCAACCTTTTTTTAAATAAAAGGTTTTCAGTTTAACACTGTACACAGACTACCCATTCATACACAGAGCACCTATCATGTTAAACTAGAGCAACAGTAGCAAAAACTGTTACACCCCAATGCCCATAACCAGAGATAGACTTGTTATTTTAATCTACTTTTCATTTAAATAATCACAAAGTATCCTTCACTCTCTCTAGCCTAATGGTTTAGTTCTCACCAGAGATCATCTTCAAATTCACCATGGCAACCAAAGCCTTGGAAATCTCAGTATCCAACACCCAATGCCCCATTGGAACACAATGTGTTGGGAAGTCAAATATAATAAAATGCCTTTTTAGAAATCTGTGTCTATTAGTCCCATTTTCTCTAGGGTCCCATGATATTTGCTATATAGAAGGTGCATTAATTCCTCTACTAGCAGAGATCTGCAATGGAGCAAAACATTGATACATAAGGCCATATGGTATAAAGCTAATTGAAAGGACCTCCAGGATACTGAAACAAAAGCCATATAATGAATGATAATTGTCCTTAATGTACTATGTTATCTCTCATCTCCTTTGAAGTAGCAGTTTCTAAGAGAAGTTTGTTTTCAGCTTCACTTGACTCTTAAGTGCTCATACCTAGCTAAGTGATATGGAGGAGCAGTACTTACTGTGAATTAGAAGATAGCCAGATCACGATAATTTATTCTAGATTTCTGATGGTGTTATTTGTGGCTACCTAGCACATTTTCCCTGGATTAGTGTAGCCAAGGAGCCACATGTGATTTAATGGAGCAAAAGCCCCAAACATGTGGTCATTGTGATTGGTTCACTCAGGACAAACTGGCCCCAACCTGGGCCCGGTGGAGCCCTTGTGTGGAACTTGCCTCTACTTGGGTCAAGAAAAATTCTTCTGTCTGTTTGTTCTGACAGTGGGAGGAGATCTGTGCAATGTGCCTGCAATAGATCAGGAGGCAGGACAGAGACAGGACAGGGGACAAGTGCTGGTTTTGCTTTAGGTCTGGACTTAGGTCTGACTTCAGCTCTGCTATGCATCTCCTGTTTCTATTTATTTCATTTGTATCTCTTTTATTTTTCCCAATACATATAGCCATCAAAAAACATTAGAAAAGATTTTGCTATAAAATGTATCTACTATGTACTTCCACCTGACATGCACTATGCACTTTTTTAAAAAATGGATTTTATAGCAATCCAAGTCATCTGTCTGTCTGTCTGTCTGTCTGTCTGTCTGTCTATCTACCTATCTATCTGTATATACCAAGATTTTTCTGAGTAGCTACCTATTCTAAAACATAGTGTCTTAACGACATTCGCTGGGAAGTGAATGAAGCTAGAGCAAATTATGTTGAGTGAGGTAAGTCAAGAACAAAGGATCAAAAGGCACATGGTATTCTTAATATGTGTATACCAGATTTCTCAGCAGAGACCATGCAAGCAAGAAGTGACTGGAAGCATATATGTCATGCACTTAAGTCAAATAACTACCAACCAAGAATACTGTACCCAGTAAGCTCTCATTCATAACTGAGGGAACATTAAAAACATTCCATTCCAGGGAAAAGCTGCAACAATATGTTGCAACAAAACCAACACTACAGAGAATTCTGAAAGATGTTCTATACATAGAAAACCAAAATAAATGCAATATAGGGAAAGAAATGGCACCTAAACAGCATACCATCTAAGGACCTCATTGTCATTTTCACAATGTTGATTCTTCCATGGGAGGTTTTTCCATTTCCTTACTTCTGCTTTAATTTCCTTTTTTAGGGTTTTAAAGTTTTCATCAAAAGTCCTTTACATTCTTAGTTAAGCTAATTCCTAAGTACTTTATTTTCTTTGAGGCTATTGTGAAAGGAGTTTCTTTCCTGATCATTGCCTCATTCCTCTCACTGTTGGCGTAAAGGAAGGCAGTTGATTTTTGAGGGTTAATTTTATACCCTGTTACACTTCCAAAGTTTTGAAGCAGATCAAGGAGTTTGGGAGTAGAGTCTATAGGATTCTTTAAATACAGAATCATATCATCTGCAAAGAGGGATAATTTTACTTCCTTTTTCCCTACTTGGATCCCCTGTATGCTTGCTTCTTGCCTTATTGCACTGGCTAGGAATTCTAATACTATGTTAAAGAGGAGTGCAGAGAGTGGGCATCCTTGTCTAGTACCTGATTTTAGAGGGAATGGCTTTAGATTTTCACAATTAAGTGTAATACTAGCAGTGGGTTTGTCATAAACAGCGTGTATTATATTGAGGAATGTTCCATGGATTCCTAGTTTCTCCAGAGCTATTAACATAAAGAGGTGTTGGATCTTGTCAAATGCCTTTTCCGCATCTATTGAGACAATCATGTGATTTTTGTCCTTGCTCCAGTTGATGTGTTGAATTATATTAATTGATTTGTGTACTTTGAACTAGCTTTGCCTCCCCATGATGAATCCAGTTTGATCATAGTGCATAATTTTTTTGATGAGTTGTTGTAGACGGTTGGCCAGTATTTTGTTAAGAAGTTTTGCATCGATGTTCATCAAATAAATAGGTCTATAGTTCTCTTTCTTTGATGAATCTCTGTCTGGTTTGGGGATGAGGGTTATACTGGCTTCACAGAATGAGTTTGGTAAGGAACCTTCATTTTCAATTTTGTTGAAGAGCTTGAGGAGTATTGGTGTGTGCTCTGCTTTGAAGACCTTATAGAATTCAGCTGTGACTCCATCTGGCCCTGGGCTTTTCTTAGGTGGAAGTTCTCTAATTGCCATTTCTATTTCAGAGGTTGAAATAGGCCTGTTGAATTGGCTTAGTTCTTCTTGGTTCAGTGTGGGTATGTTAATATTGGCTAGGAATTCATCCATTTCTTCTAGATTCCCAAATTTGTTGGCATAAAGGTTTGAGAAGTATTCCCTCATGATATTCTGGATCTTGGTAATTTCTATTGTGTTATTACCTGTTGGGAGCCAGAGTGGAATCAAACTGTACCTTGATTTGCATCAGACAATAGCTTTATTGTCTTATTGTTTTCTGGCCTTATTCTGTTTAAATGACCTGAGATTTACCATATGAATGTAACACCTGGAAGTCCCTGGGTCTCAAGGAGGGAAGAAGCTGGAGTGAAAAATAAACGCGGCAGTCTTTACCTGGACTGTGGACATCCCGGACCCGGTGTGTCTGTCTCTCTTCTATTTCTTCCTAGTCCTTGCCCCCTATTTCAGGAATCCCAATCTGCGAACCCTGGTTTGCTGCCGGTTGGCCTCGGCAATTACCATTTTCGTCTGCATTTTTGTATGTTTCTATATGTTCTCTCCTTTTTTTGGTAAGATTTGCTAATGGTTTGTCAATTTTGTTAATTCTTTCAAAGAACCAACTCCTTGTTTTGTTGATTCTTTCTATAGTTTTTTTGGATTCCAAATCATTTAATTCTGCTTTGATTTTAATAATTTGCTTTCTTCTACTGGGATTAGGGTTGGTTTGTTGCTCTTTTCCAGGAGCTTAAGGTGAGACATTGACTTCCTGGTTTGCGATTTTCCAACTTGTTTTTGTAGGCAATCAGTGCTATAAATTTTCCTCTGAATACTGCCTTTGCTGTGTCCCAAAGGAGTTGGTATTTTGTGTGCTCTTTATTGTTAAATTTCATAAACTGTTGGATTTCTGTTCTGATCTCTTCTATGACCCATTGGTGATTCAACAATGTGTTGCTCAGTCTCCATGAGTTATTGGGTTTTCATTGGTGGAGATGCGGGTTCAGTTCCAATTTGATGCCTTAGTGGTCTGAGAGCGTGCAGGGAATAATTTCAGTGCATCTGAATCTGTCCAGTTTTGTTTTATGGCCTAAGATGTGATCTATTTTGGAAAATGTTCCATGTGCTGCTGAGAAAATCGTATATTGTGTTGTTGCTGGGTGGAATATTCTACAGATGTCTGTTAGATCTAGTTGGTCTACATAGTTGTTCAGTTCTAAGGTTTCTCTGTTGAGTTTTTGCCATGTTGATCTGTCCATAGGTGAGAGTGGTGTGTTAAAGTCACCGACAATCACTGTGTTTTGATCTATGTATGGTTTCAGTGTAAGTAAAGTTTGCTTGATGAAGTTTGGAGCTCCGGGATTGGGTGTGTAAATATTTAGGATCATTATGTCTTCCTGGAGGAAAGATCCCTTTAGTAGTATGTAGTAACCTTCTTTGTCTTTTCTTACTAATTTTAGTTTGAAGTCTATTTTATCTGATACGAGGATGGCAACTCCAGCCTGTTTATGGGGGCCGTTAGCTTGATAGAGTTTATTCCAACCTCTCACTTTCAAAAGATGATTGTTTTTTTGGGAAAGATGTGTCTCTGGAAGACACCAGAATGATAGCTCTTGCTTTTTTGATCCAACTAGACAGTCTATGCCATTTAATTGGAGAGTTAGCCTTTAGCCTTAAATTAGGCTTCCTAATTGTATCTTGGACATTGTGAAGTGCTCGCTCACATTTCCTAGATTTGGATTGACTCATTTTCTGTTTTTTCTCTATAACAACTAAATTATCTTCAGCCCCAGAAATTCTCTCCTCTGCATTGTCCAACTTGCTATCAAAGCTACCTACTTTATTTTTCATCTCCCTTGCTTCTAATTGCTCATTTTTGATGCCTTGCATCTCTTCTTGTAGATCATGTACAGATTTTTTTAGCTCCTTGATTTCCATTTGAGTGGTTAGCTCAGTAGCTTTATTTTCTTTGGACATTTGCTGAAGTCCAGTCACTTTTTATTCATGGAGTCTATGAATTCATTCATCTTTCTTTGAAAAACCTTTATTATGGCCTCTTTATGGCTTCTTCTTTTTCACTTATCACCCTGTTTATGGTTTCCTCTTGTTTAGCTATGGCTTCCTCCCTTATCTCTTTCTTTATATTTTCACATTTTTCATTAATTATGTTTATCAATTGCATTTGTATTGCACTTGGAAGACTCTCCTCTAGGTATGCCAGTGACTGTTCCATTGTCTGTTTACATTGGGTGGGGGATGTTGTTTCTTGATTTGACATTTTTCTTGAGTTTCTTGTTCTGCCCATTTGAAAATGGGAGCAAGATTAATACTGAACACGATTATAGTTTTTCAGATATAACCAACCGAGACCTCTGTAGGTGGCAGACACTAGATGTTCACAAGTTTTTATTGGTGTTATCACTCTCTTTTTGTGCACTTACAGACCAGTCTAATACAACCACTGATAAGGGACTTACATCCAAAACAATAATCCTCTCAATCCAATCTCTATTGTCTTTAAGTCCCTCTTAGCCTAGAGAATAATTAAACACCTAAATATACAGTATTGCTCAGCGGCCTTCAAGTGTAGATCCATGCAGTATAAGTGTTAAAGACGAACAGAGGTCCACAGATAAAAAAACAGAATGAGAGAGGTCAGGGGAGGTACAAGAGGATTTACGTGGGAGTGTAAGAATATTATAGTAATGTAGAAAAAGTATAGCGTAAGGATACCTAAGTTGCTAAGTAGTTTGCATACTTGAGTACAAAGTTTGGAAAGTATTAGAATAAAACTTACGTGTTGCTGCACGACTAGTTCTTAGCCCAATCAGTGGCCTCACAGTGGACCATGGGATGGATCTGGGAGCTTCACTGTCAGCCCGCTGGGCAGACATTTTCCTGTGCTGCTTCCTGGGGCTGCCCCCAGCCAAGGGTCCGGGATTTGAGAGTTTCCAGGGCCTCTCAGCAGGACCAGCAGTAGACTGCTCTGTTCTGAGTGGCAGGGCCCAGCTGAGGATGTGAGCTCCAAGGGCGGAGCCGAGTCTTTTTGATTCTCAGAAGTCGAGCTTGGCTGCTGGTCAGCCCTTCAGATCCCTGCTGTGTTTCAACTGCTTTGTCAGAGAGTCTGTGACTGTGGGGGTCCCTCGGTGCTGTCTTGCTCAGGATTCCCAGCTGGAGGATGCCCCGCTCAAGAATTGAGGGGGGGCAGCTGCTAGCTCCTATTTTCCCGCACACCCCACCCGCTGTTGTAAGGCAGGGTCCCAGCGCCCTCCACTCTCCAGATCCAGTGGCCTGGGAGAGGAACCTGGTGGGCGGGTGAGAGCTGGGACAGCTCCGCCTCCCCTGGTGGGGTGCTGAGTCTTAGTGTAGCCCGCGTCAGCCTCCAGTCAGAGGGTTGTTGGTTGAGCCCGTTGGGTGGGTGAGAGTTGGGACAGCCCCGCCTCCCTTGGTGGAGTGCTAGGTCTTAGGTAGCCCACCTGTCAATCTCCAGTCAATGGCCTGAGGGAGGTTTCTGTTGAGGGAAGGGAGCGGATTCTAAATTCCTTGCCCCCCTGCTCCTGCCAGTCTTTCTGGGGCGGGGTGGAAGGGTCTCAATTAAGTTCTATTGCTTGGCACCCATTCTGCTTTCCCAATGGTTTGGGAACCCGTTGTATTACTCACGCCTCTGCTTTCTGTCTGTGGGTGCTCCATGGTGGTGTAGAGTCTTTCACTCCCCTCGGGTCTCCTCCGCCACCTGTGTTCTGTGTCTGGGTTCTGCTGCTTCCTGTTCTGGTTCCGCGTCTAGGGACTGCTGCTTCCCCGGCTTGCTGCCCCAGCCCTGTGCTGGTTTCTGCAGTGGTCGGGCTGCCTGTCCCGGAGCCCTCCACTGCTGCTTTTCACAGCTTTGCTGATGGCGAGGGGTGGGGAAAGGGTCTTCGCGATTCGAATCTTTGAGAAGTTGTATATGAGCCTTATCTGGATTTCTTTTCCTGTTTGAGTCATTCTCCCTTGCTTTTTGAGTTTGTTTTTGTGGATTTCCTATGATAATTGGCTCGTGGGACTCCCTGGTTCTCTCTTTTTGTGAGAGAGAGCAGGGCAGTTTCCCTATTGTCTCGGGGCCATCTTCCTTCCCCAGTTGCAATAAATTATGTCCGTTAAAGAACTGAGTTACTTGCATCAAGGACTTCACAAAGGCTGTTTCTCTTGACCTTTCTTGTCCCACTGCCTAGTTCAATTTACATGTTCCGGACTCTTCCCTCCCAAGCTTCAGTTCCACCCTGATCAGCAGCCTCCATCTCTGACCTCTGTCTTCCTCAGCTCCCAAGACTGCTGCTGAGCCTGAGCTGCACCTCCCCAGCACCGCAGTCTACATGCCCCAGGCAGAGAGCTGGAGAAGTAGGACTCGCCTTATGCTTCCTTTCTCTCACAAATCCTGTCTGCCTGGTTCCTGAACACACTTGTGTGTGCTCTGTATGTGGCGAAGTTAGTGAGGATGAGAGGTTCATCTGATGCTACTTAATCCATGGTGGCCAGAGGAAAGCTCTTTCTTCCCCTTCCACTAGCAGATGTTAATTGTAGAAAAGGATGGGTTTCATGTTGACACGTTGTACATGTTCATAACTGATGTTGTTCCTATCCATTCTATTACCCTGTGGTATTCTCTCTCTATTCCCCTACTGGCTCCCTAAGAAATATTCTTTTGAAGTAAATACATATCTATGAGTTGAGAATAGCTTCTATTTGATCAACTGATATCATAGAAGAATGGCATTTTAAGTCTATTTTTTTTATACCAGGGATTGAACTCAGGAACTCATGATTGCTGTGTGGGTAGCCATGCCACTTATTGAGATAGGAAGGGATGAGCTGAGGATGTGAGGGTGGAAGTGGGGGAACCAAATTTCTGTTTAACTATTTTGAGATACCAAGTAGATAGTCAAATGGAAATGTTATGTGAACAACTTTGAAGAAGTATTATTTCAGCTAGACACCAGTGGCTCAAGTTTGTAATCCTAGATGCTCAGGAGGTTGAGATCCAAATATCAATATTCAAAACTAGCCAAGGGGAAGTGGCACTGTGAGCAAAAGAAGCTCAGGGATAGCCCCCAGGCCCTGAGTTCAAGCCCCAGGGAAGAGGAGAAATACCTGAGAAAAGTACACAAAAATATTCTTTGCAGAAAAATACATCAATCTGGTATGTATAAATTATGTGTATTATATATAACATACCTTCAGTATGTGTGCATTTGGCATCTCAGATAATGTAGTGAACTATGGGTCTCTCCATTAGGCCCGTGTTCTGAAATTGCTGCTTTACTGTGTTTGAATCTCTCATATAGAATTAGCCCGTGAAGGCCAGAATGTAATAATTATTCATTCATTATGCTCTTTTCTATGCCCAATAGTTAGAAAAGTGTATTCATTATTAAGTACTTGAGACATAATGTATGAAATACAAAACCTCCTATCCTATAAAGCATTTATCAGCAACATGATTGGATGTTGTGTGGTAAAACACGAAGAAGTTGTAGTACTATCTGGTACAGTTTTCAGGTTTATATACACAGTGTTTACAATTGTTAGGGGAAAAGTTAGTATAAATGAAAGTAACTCATTTCACTTCCTTTTTTCCCCCAAAGAATCCATGGAAGGTATTTTTATTCACTGAGGTATGCTGAGGAGGCATTGGAACTCAAACAATAGCGCTGAAAGTTTCAACCTCTTGTGGTAGTAATACCTTACCTTTTTAAAAATTGTGAACTGCTGATACCTGGTCAGGGTATCAATGAAACTTATGTGGTTTTTCTTCAGTGGCCCCAGCCAAAAATTCACTTCATGATCATTAAAAAATAACCAATCCACCACAGACCTATGGCCATCTAATCTTTTAGAAGGGAGCCAGAAAAAATAGAATGGAAGAAAGACAGCGTGTTCAACAAGTGGTGCTGGCAGAACTTGTTAAGCACCTGCAGAAAACTAAAGTTGGATTCTTCTTTGTCACCCTGCACTAGAATTAACTCCAAATAGATCAAAGACTTCGAGGTAAAAGATGGCACACTGAAAACTTTCCAAGAAGGAATCGAGATACATTGGGTCAATTTGTCAAAGGTTGAAAATTTCTCAATAAGGACCAAGGATCACATGAAGGCAGAGAAAGGCTGTACGTGGGACTGCATTAAACTGTAGAGCTTCTGTAAGGCAGAGGACATAGCTAGTCAATTAATTAGGAAGCCTACAGAATGGGAGAAGATCTTCACTAACTATACAACGGACAAAGGTCTCATATCTAAAATATACCAACATTCCAAAAAAATTGAATCACTCCCAGATTAATCTCCAAAGTAACAACCATCCCATTAAAAAATGGGCCAAAGTCCTAAAGAGAGGCTTCTCTGAAGAAGAAATAAAAATGGCCTATAGACACATGAAGAAATGCTCAACATTTCTGGTCATAAAAGAAATGCAAATCAAAACAACTCTAAGATTCCACTTCACTCCCGTTAGAATGGCCAGGATCAAGAAAACTAATAACAGATGCTGGAAGGGATGTTGCCAGGAGGGATCACTACTACACAGTTGGTGGGAGTGCAAACTCGTTCAACCACTGTGGAAAGCAGAATGGCAGTTCTTCAAAAGGCTATACATTGAGCTCCACTATGACCCAGCAATTCCACTACTTAGCATTTACGCAACCATCCAGAAACATGGGCATACTAAATCCACTAGCACAATGATGTTCATTGCATCACTACTTATCATATCAAGGATATGGAACCAACCCAGATATCCCTCAGTTGATGAGTGGATCAACAAGATGTGGTATTTATGCAGAATCAAATTCTATGCTGCTGTCAGAAAGAATGGCATCGCCCTATTTGTAAGAAAATGGATAGGCTTTAAAAAGAACATATTAAGTGAAGTAAACCAGACTCAAAGGAACTTAGGCCCAATAGTCTCCCTCATTTGTCATAATCAGTAGAAATATTGGGCTCTCTTAGTAGAGATTTACAATAGAACAAAATCTAGAGACAATAGGACAAATAGTATGACACTAAATTTTAGGACTTCCAGGAGAAGAAATCCAAAGCTATATAATGAGTGACTGTTGTCCTTAATGTACTATGTTATCTCTCATCTCTTTTGCCATCCCTTGCTTGTCTCATATTGTTACAAGATTCCACCTTGTTGTGTGATATATTTTATATGTGCTTAATAAGTTATTTGAAATTTGATTGGGAAGGGGGAAATCAAGATAAGTGGGGGTAGGTTGGGAGGGAGATGGGGACCATGTCATGAGAAAGGGTATCAATGTTTATGAAGTTATGCACCTTTTATCTGGTGAATATAATGTAAACCTTCTATTAATCACAATAAAAATTTTTTAAAAAATAAAAAAAATGTATGAAAAAAAAAATAACCAATCCTTTCTGGTCTGTTCTCAGATGGCAAATAAGTTGTTTAAATCTGTAGATTAAAGTTTAAGCACTTTAGTATATAAATGAAGCATAGTTGCAGAGATGTGTTTTCCTTATCTTTAGTTGGAGCCCTGATGTTCAAGCAAAAGAAGAGTTATGGAAGCATATTCAGTTAGTATTCAGGTCTTTACTTCCTTGTTCTAGAATACAGGGAGTTTAAATGCAAACCGAAGAAGAGCCATTGAGAGGCAGCTTCAGTCTGCAGCTTACCAGTGGGCTACTGTGTGCTGTCCAGGCCTATGGCCGGTTCCTAGTCATTAGCAGCAGCCCAAGAAAGCAGCTCCACATAACTCCTTTCTGATGTCACTTACCTCATCCATAAATGAACTTCAAACATGCCCACAGGTTATAAATAATACCAAGGAAAACCAGTCCAGAAATAAACAAACAACTATACCACAGGGGAAACAAGCAGGTCTGTTATAGAAAACAAGGGATGGCAAAAGTGTACATGTAGACAAACTAAAGAAAACAGAAAAGAGCGTCTTTCTTTAGTTTGTCTGCATGTACAGAGCTCCCTGAAGGGTTTCTTTCTGTTTTTATTTAAACACATTCTAGTTTTTTTTCTTTTTATTTTCTTGCCAGTGCTGCGGCTTCCACTCAGGGTCTGGGCACTGTCCTTGGGCTTTCTCAGAGCTAGCACTCTACTACTTGAGCCACAGAACCATTTCTAGCTTTTTCTTTGTATGTGGTACCCAGGAATAAAACCCAGGACGTCATGCATGCTAGCCAAACACTGTACTGTTAGGCCAAACTCACAGCCCAAAACATTCTAGTTTTTTCATTCATACCCCCCACTTACATTTCAGAACAAGATTATAAAGGGAAAAGTCATATTTTGAAAGATATCAGTATGTATATATTGACATTGCAGCATTTTCTTTCATGATTATTCCCTTCTAGAAAGGAATCGGTTGACGCATCTGGATTTTCAGAAGAGCAACTGAAAGAGATTCCTTACACTAAAATAGAGTGAGTATGGTAATTGAAAATATTTTCATTAATGTTTCATTAATGCCAATGGAGAAGTTCATTTTTCCTTTTCAGTTGTGTTCCTTGTAGTGCTTGAATTTCTATATTTTAACAGAAGAAATGAATATGGACTAGGTGGTAGTGGCTCACATCTACAATTTAAGCTTCTCAAAGGCTGATATCTTAAGACTGCAGCTCAAAGGTGGCCTTGGCAGGAAAGACCATGAGGCTCTTTATCCAATGAACCACCCAAACAGCTGGAAGTGGAGCTGTGGACTTTTCATTGTAGGATGATTTTGAACCTAAGTTCTGTGGATCTCAGCCTAAGTACAGATGGTGTAGCCCACCAGAGCTTGGCAAGTTTGAACTCTTCATGGGAGGCTAGTAAAAAGCAGACAGGAGAATGATAAATGCTTTCTGATGGGAATGAGATCATATTTTGACTTCATTGTATATTTATCTTCCATACCCCGGAAGAGAGTTTAACTAAAATTTAGATTGGTGGTTAAATACTCACCTGTACTGAATTTAGATTGGTGGTTAAATACTCACATGTACATGCAAATATTCCAAACAGCTCTTGTTTCATGGATAGCTGAGGAAATACTACTATTATTAATATACCATGAAGTTTAAGTCACCAAAGTCTTTCAGCATGTAAGAAGTCATTTTGAAGTTTTAGCATTCACAAAAAATTTTGAATCATCCTGATTTATTTTTTCTCTGATTGTTTGCTTTCTTCCTTTCTTTTTTCTTTCTTTCCTCTCCCTTCCTCCCTCTTTCTCCCTCCATCCCTCTCTGCTTCTCCTCCCCACCTCATTCTTCTTGTTGTTTCTTCTTCAGGACTCAGAGTGACCCAGTCCGCATCAGGCATTCTCATTCACCAAGAAGTTACCGCCAATATCGAAGGTCCCAGTGTTCAGATGGGGAGCGATCAGTTCTCTCAGAAGTGAAGTAAGTAAGTGGGCAGGTCTAAATACATTAGCCTGTGGTTCCAAAACAGCCTTTTTTTCAATGAGAGAAATAGCCCTCTTTCACTTAAGTTCTGATTCTAGCTAGTAACCTATTCTATTTTGTGAGGAGGGGGGTGGTTATTGGGTTCATACTCAGGAGCTCACACTTACAAGGCAAGCACTCAAAACCACTCAAGTCTAGCCTCCAGCCTTTTTTGGTTTTAGTTTAGTTTTTAATAGGGTCTGGGGAATTTTCTCCTTTTGAAGCTGGCCTTGGACCTTGGTGCTCCTAGTTCCTACTTTCCAAATAGCTGGGAAGGCAGGCATGAGCCACCATGCCAAGGCTGTTCATTAATTCTAAAACTCTCCTGCAGTTCAAAAACAGATTTGGTACCACCTCTTCCTGTGACCCAATCCCAGATGCTCAGGGTGCTGGTGGGTCTATAGTTCATCAGGTTAGTAATAATGAAGTTTTAGAAAGCATATTACTGTGGAAAATTTCAGAGTCTTCTTGTGCTTTGGTGAATTCCGTTTCGTAGGTAATCAATCATTAACTATATCCTGAGATTCTTTCTTTTTCTTGATGGCACTGGGATATGAACTCGCGGTATGCGCTTGGTAGGCAAGTGCTCTGCGACTTGAGCCATGCTTCCAAGATTCTATGTGTTAAAGACCATCTACAGGAAAAAGAGAATGAAGGAGTGTGTGATGAAGAGTCAGTAGATGGAATCATTTAAAGCTGAGGACAGTGCAAAGCCTAAAATGATCCGACATTAAGATAATGCCTAAATTATTGTCAATTTGAAATGAAGAAACAATACCTTTTACCTCATTTCCCTGTGCCAGTACTGACACTTAAACTTATGGGCTCTGTCTTATTAGCTTTTTGCTCAAGGCTGATACTCTACCACTTGAGCCACAGCTCCACTCCCAACTTTTTGGTGGCTAACTGTAGATAAAAATTATATAGACTCTGCTGCCCAGAGCAGCTTTCATCCATGACCCTTAGATCTCAGCCTCCTGAGTATCTAGGAATACAGATCTACTGGTGCCTTGTTTCAAGTATTGTTCAATCCAGAGAAACAAAGTCAAAATGGGGACAGATGTTATTGTTAACAATGGCAGACAGAAGAATTACTCAAATCCAAATTTATTTTTCCCTTCAAAAGGAGGTATGTACATCCTTGAAATTGGGTACAAATATGGTTAAAGACAACAGAAGGACATAGTGTCTAGCTGCCTTAACATAATCAATTTAACGCTCCTGAATTTGGTCTCAGAGATCCTTGAATGTCATTCTGCAGGGTTTGACATCATTCTCACGGCAGAAGTTTAATAAGATGATATGAACTTAAAGACAGTAGGATGAACTTAAAGATGCAGAAGTTGACATTTATGATTGGCTAGTGCCAGCCTGTCATTCTGCAGTTTTCATCCCATCATGAATCCTGTAGAGAAGCCAATTAAAATTACTGTGTCTCTCTCATAAAAACATGTTAGCTATGCAGTTTTATACATTATAAACTTGGGAGTTCATACATTAGCCACAAAGATGTTATGCAAGTTTCCATTGCCCTGCTCCTTTCTTATCAATTGCTTGATTAAAGATCTGCTTCTTAGGAAACAGATCCACAGATGGATTTATGTGCCAGTTTATTGGGAAGTACCCTGTGGTACTTATTGGGAAGTGAAAGAAGAGAGATGTGGGCAGAGGTAAAAGCTAAACTGTGTAGCTCATTCCCCTAATGGGACCTTATGTGAATCTCTGGAGCTTCAGTCATCCTGTCTTGAGCTAAGGAGGTTGTTGTGGCTGAGGGCTGTTTTTGAAAGGCTCATGGGATTGGATAGGATGGCTCTTTTCAGCCTAGTGTAGTTCCCAGAGGATCTCAAATTTGAGCTGTGTAGCAAACCAGAATTTCCAACAAGCCCAGCCTGGAATGGAAATCTGAGCAACACACACAGATTCTATAACAATCCATGTGATTTATGAGCATCACTGAAGAATTTCAAAAATGGCAAATTATGCCAGGAGCATGTCCTAGTGGTACAGCGTGCCTAGCATACATGAAAATAGCTAGAAGCAGTGCTGTGGCTCAATGGTAGAGCACTAGCCTTGAGAAAGCCCAAGGACAGGGCTCAGGCCCTAAGTTTAAACACCTCCCAGCCCACACAAAGGCAAATTATACAGAATAAATAGCTCTCATTTTGATGTATGCAAGTCTAGAGCATCTTCTGTCAGCTGTGGTGATCCTAAGCCTGCTTTCAAATGACACAGTTATCCACTGAGCACCGTAGGGAATGGTACTCACTAGCCTGAGCAGTCAGTACAGCCTGGTGGATCACTTCATCTACTCTACTGCCCCAATAACTAGTGTCTTGCTTCTAAATAATTAATATTGTACACATTCTGTCCTTTTACAAAAACTACTTGCTGACTCTAGCATATACATATAAAAATGTTTTCTTTCAGAAAAGAAATGTGTCCAAAGACAGCCTGATTGAAGAAAAACCTCATCTATCTACAAGCAATCTGACTGGAAATCACACAGCAAAAACAGTGAAAACTGTTCACATTGCCCGCCTAGGATAGAGACTTGATCCTAATGAAGAGCCAGGAGTGGGCTGGGAAGGGTGTATCACTGATACTTCTCATACTGTGAATTTGCTAACTATTTAAGTATCTTGGACCTTTGTCTCCTGAGTACAAAGAGAAAGCATCCTCACTTCTTGTGCTGAACAGAACTGAAGGGTAGCCTTGTAAGCTCGATGTCATGTCTTCCTTTCTGAAAGTGGACACCATCCACGCATCTGCCCACAAGCACAACCAGACCAGATGCTTCTTCTCATCAGCCTCCAGGAGTCCTGGCCTGTAGCTGGCTTTTGCTGTGCAATAGAATGCCACGTGGGCAGAAAACCATCTTCCCAGCTCCAAGTAGTTTAAAACTAGTGCTCCACATGGAGACATCACCCTCAAACTGTGGTTATTTACATGAAGCTTACTCTAATATTGTATTGTGGCATTAAGTCCCACTGGTTATTTACAAATGATGTAAAATCTATTTTTCAGTGTTACTTTTTTATGTATTTTTATTGTAATGAATACAAAGGTTATATGATATTTGCCAGATAGAATGTGCATTAATTCACATACATTGAAACCCTTTCACATGTTCAGTGTTACTTTTTAGGTGTCCTTGTTTTCTGAGTTGGGGGAGGGAAGCTACATGCCAATTGTTGTCCTTCCACTGTCTGGCTACCAAGCTTACCTGGCTCTTCACATGACCAGGGAAAATGGGGCATCCTTCCTGGCTCCAGGGTTTTCTCTCAGACTACTGCCTCTGCTCTAGTGTGTAGTTACACTCTTCCTTTTAGTCATCTGGGCTACAGTAAACAATTCCCTCTACTTTTCATTTCACTTTTGGCCACTTTGCAACCTCAGCCCTAATTACGACCTCTACCCAAGATTAAATTTATGCCTGAGGCCGTATGGTTCATTTCTTCAGTGAATGTAGTAAAGCACACATGGGAGTTAAACCGTGAGCCAGCTAGTGTAATTATTTGCAAGAAAACCTTACTAGGAGCGATCCCAAGGCTATCCGACATGCTGATGAGATTTCAGAAAGATTTGAAGTTACTGGTAGTAAAGATTGAAGCTTCCTGTAGATTTTTCAGTTCTATGGTGAATAAAAGACTTAAAAAACAAGTGTCAAACATTAAAACATTTATTCATAAACTGTCTTAGATGTATAATCGAGGATGCTGGATAGGCATTTATGTGTTCCGTGCAACTTTTGAAGATCCAACACCTAAAATCCTCACAATGGACGCCCTAAAAGGAAAAAGCAACAACTTTTGAAAACATGTGCCAGATCTTTACTAGACAGTGTATGCTTCTTTACCAAAAAAAGTTAACACTACTAGTGTATTTATCTGAATACCAACATTTAGCCAATGAGAACGATGCTAAGCAATCTAGAAAGCCCCTATTTTGTGTTATTTCTCTCGCACACCATTTTATTTGCTAACTTTGGGACAGATGAACTAATGATGAACCACAATGTTGAAAAATTGCTCCCCCCCTAGTGCAACTCCCTTATCACCTTACTTGAAGTGCCACATGGTTTTCAACCAAGACAACTTTTCTCGAGCATTCATCTTTCACCTGGAGAAAATTTAGTTCAAACTGGTTAAGGGAACCACATACCAAACACGGGCCATCTCAGAGACCACTTATATATGCAGATGAACATAAAAGCGGGCACTGTTGCTTGTGCAGCTCCACCACCAAAGATACCAAGAATTTGAGGGCAGGAAAAGGCTGCAAAGCATTTATTTGTGCCTTTTTTCACACCGCATTCACTAGTTTGTGAAAGTGAACGGGCAACACAAAGGCTACCAGAAAAGCTGCCTGTGGCATGGGCTGCAGCCACGCGGGCATGAAGACTGGCCTGCCAAGATGGTGGTGTGCACACACTCACTCTCCATCACGTGCAGGCCCAGGAAGCAGGAGTAATGACCGACATCCTCAGCTGAACCTCGTGAGGCACGGTTTGGGCCCAGCGGGTACTGCGGGAGGGAAGCATCCACACTGGTCCTCCAGGCCGTCTGCCATCGTACGCCAGCGAGAATAGGCTGCAGGCAGCAGGCCTAGGCTGCCTCCGGCCCTCTGGGACTTTCTCGAGGGAAAATGTCTGTCTTAGGCCCCAGTTTGCAAAGCTGGGCGCCAGGCAGGGGCACTATCCGTCCAGAGCCCAGGTGTGGAAGGCCTGAGGGAACACACTGCTCCAGACATGCACAGCACCATCCCTGCCACTGAAAGGAGGAAAGGCATGCCCCCTTCCCAGAATGCTTTTCTACGGCTGGAAGGAACATTGCTGCAGGGCTCGGTGTAGGTGTGTGCCAGCGGACCTTACCATTCTGCACTCTGGCCTGCCACACTGCGGTGGAGGCTACAGGCGCGGGGTGAGATGACGGTCCCCAGGCCCCCTGGAAGCCCATTTTCAGTTGGAACCGGTTCTGGTGACAGAAAAATGTTTTCTCGGGTGTGGTCTGAGTAGCAGGTGCGGCCCAGAGGCGTCAGACTCGAAGACTCACTGCGCCGCCCACCCTCTCCAGTTGAGGGACAGTAAGGTCATTCATGAAAACATTTATGATAATGGTTAATCATGAGGACACAGAAAAAAATTAGGGAACGAAAACCTGAGAGCTTGCCCGACTCCCAGGCTGCGCCTGGGTAATCCTGGCTACTCAGGAGGCTGGGAATTGAGGATCAGGTTTCAAAGCCAGACTGGGAGACATTTCTCTCCAATTAACCAACAGAAAGAGAAAGGCGAAAGTGGCCCTGAGGTCCAGCGGTAGTGAGCTAGCCTTGAGTGACACAGATAGAGGAGAGAGCCCAGGCTAGGAGTGTGTGAGGGTGAGCACACAAAAGCGGGGCCTGCAGCTCAGTGGTTGGAGGCCCTGGGTTTTAACACTAGTACCGTTATAAACAAACAAGGTGTTTCCGGCTGCAGTCCAGGCCCAGGAGGGAATGAGGAGCTGGATTATATTTAAACATTCAAATTAGCCACATCATAACTGTACAGAGAAGTTGTGGTGTTTGTTTTGTAAATAATACACTAGTTTCTTCTAGTTCTTGTTCTTCTTGTTCATGTTCTTGTTCTTCTTGTTCTTGTTCCTCCTCCTCCTCCTCCTCCTCCTCCTCCTCCTCCTCCTCCTCCTCCTCTCCTTGTTCTTCTTCTTGTTCTTCTTGTTTTTCTTCTTGTTCTTCTTCCTCCTCCTCCTCTCCTTGTTCTTCTTCTTGTTCTTCTTGTTTTTCTTCTTGTTCTTCTTCTTCCTCCTCCCATTCTCCTCCTCTTTTTCTTCTTCTATTTCCTTTTCTTTCTCTTCTTCTTCTTCTTCTTCTTCTTCTTCTTCTTCTTCTTCTTCTTCCTCCTCCTCCTCCTCCTCCTCCTCCTCCTCTTCTTCTTCTTCTTCTTTCTTCTTCTTCTTCTTCTTCTTCTTCTTCTTCTTCTTCTTCTTCTTCTTCTGCTTCTGCTTCTGCTTCTGCTTCTGCTTCTGCTTCTGCTTCTTCTGCTTCTTCTGCTTCTTCTGCTTCTGCTTCTTTCTGTTCTTCTTTTTCTTTTTATTCTCCTCCTCCTCCTCCTTCTCCTTATTGTAAGTCCTGGGGTGTGTAGCCAGGGCCTGAGTACTGTCCTTGAGCTTTCTCAAGGCTAGCACTCTACTGGAGCCTCGGCACCACTTCTGGCTTTTTTTCTATGTATGTGTTACTAAGGTATCGAACCCAGGACTTGCTGCATACTAGGCAAGAACTCTACCACTAGGTCACACTCCCAGACATAGCTACATATTATTTCGTTTTTAAAAATGTAATCAATATAAGTCTATCAGTAACATCATTTTTTTCCTGTCAGTTCTGGGGCTTGAACTCTGGGCCTAGGCACTGTCCTTGAGTTGAAGAGCTCAAGGCTACTACTCTACATTTTTAAGCCACAGAGCCACTTCTAGTTTTCAGGTCTCACATACTTTCCTGCCCAGGCTCTCCTAGAGGTATTGCTCAAGTGGTAGAACACCAGACATCAATTTAAAAAAGTAGAGCAAGGGTGTAAGGCTCTGGTAATGGAAAAAAAAGGAAAAATAAAAAAAGGAGAATGATCAGGGAATAGCAGGCTGTGGTGATGGTACCTAGCACAGAGCAAGGAATGAAGTGGAAATGTATGAGACAGACATAAGCAAGACATGCAAGGCTCATAACTGTGAAAGAAATTGGGGTTTTATCCTGAAACTTTAGAATTTTCACCACAGAGATAAAGCAGAGGATATTTTGTTTCTTCCTGTTAAGTTTAATCCTTGCTGAGGAGAAAGGTAGTGAAAAAGGCTGTGCAGTTGGCAGCAGACTCTCCTAGCTCTTGTAAGACTTAGGAGAGACTCATCCAAACACTAGTTCAGCACCTTTGTTTCTTTTTTTCTTTTTCATGCATTTTTATTGCTATTATAAAGGTGTTAAAGTTATCTAAGTCAGATAAAGAGTTGGGGATTTTTTTTTGGTTTAGTTTTGTTTTGTGGGTCATGGGGCTTGAACAGGGCCTGAGCTTGTCCCTGAGCTCTTCAGCTCAAGGCTATCACCCAACCATTGAGCCAAGCCCCACTTCTCATTTTCTAGAGCTTAAATGGAGATAAGAGTCTCAGGTCCTTTTGTGCCCGGGCTGGCTTTGAACCTTGATCCTCAGATCTCAGCCTCCAGAGTAGTTAGGATTACAGGTGTGAGCCACCACACCCAGCTTGTACATTTGTTTCTGAGCAACCTCACTTCCTCTCCCAATCTTTCCCAGTTTCTTCCTCCCATTCCCACCCACAAGATGTATAGCTCATGTTCAACATAATGTGTAATGAGTATCACTGTGGCATTTGTTCACTGTTTGTCCTTGCATTTCTGTGTCTGCTCTTACACTTCAAAGACAGATAAAGGAACAAACAGACAAAAAGAAAAAATGGCAACAAGCAAAAAAACCTCTTGCTTACATTTCCTGGAGTTGCTTTGTGTTCTTCTTCAAAGAATATCCTTACTGTATGACTGCATAGAATCCTAGGTATTTTATCATGTCCCAATGTATTTTTTTGAAAACCACCCAGCATATTTACTTGTAGGTTTATAGGCACGTTCTAGCTACCACAAATGAGTGTGTCTGGCTTACTTCCATTCTAGCCAGCACAAATAAGTGTGTCTGGCTTACTTCATTTAGTATAATTTTTTTCCAGTACTGGGATTGAGCTCAGTGCCTGAGCACTGTCCTTGGGCTTTCTCAAAGCTAGAACTCTACCACTCGAGCCACAGCACCACTTCTGGCTCTTTTCTATGTATGTGATACTGAGGAATTGAACCCACGCCTTCATGCATGCTAGGCAAGCACTCTACCACTAGGCCAAATGGCCAGCCCCATTTAGTACAATTTTTTCCTAATCTTTCCATTTTCTTTGGAACGGTACAATAGAGATCCCCTATGACCCAGGAATTCCTCACCTGGGCATTTATCCAATAGAGCACAACCAGGTGTATTGCAGCATTATTTCCCATTGCTAAGATATGGAATCAATCTAGATTCTCCCTCAGTGGATGAATAGATCAAGAAAATGTGGTGTATATGTATACACAATGCAACTCTACTCATCCACCAGAAAGAAGGATATTGCACTGTTGTTTCTTTTAAAAGAAAATAAAAGGAAAAGAATGAACATGTCTCATCTCAACTATAAATTAAATATTGTATAAATTAAATATTTAGAGTTAATATATATTCAGCATAATTCCAAGTTGTCTGGAAAAAATTACAGGGAAGGAAAGAAAATGTAGTATAGCCTAGTGATCATTAAGATGAATATGTTCACATATAATTTCAGAAGATGTGGATTGTCTTCCTTTGGTTAGCAAAAGCTATATAAAATGCCCCGTGCACCATCAGTGGTGGAAACCTGACAGAAGGTGGCCTTGTCCATGACAGCCATAGGCTAGTGGACTGCTCCAGAAATACAAACTAACAACAATCCCAACAGGCCCGATGTCATTACATACAATTACCACCAGGTGGCGGTAGAACACAAGCACAAAAAAAATCACACTGCTTTAGAATCACATCACACACGCACTTCAATTTGAATGAAATTACAACTAAGTAACCATATTAACTATAACCATCTCAACTTTCAGGAATTTTTTAAACCTAGTTTCCATTCTACATTTTCAGAAATATGACAGATTTTCTTATTAAAATCCTGGTGTAGTTATATAAAAAAGATTTGTTTGGGGGGGTGGGGGGAGAGGGAAATGGGTACCAAGACATGTGAAAGGGTATCAATGTATGTGAATTAATGCACCTTCTATCTGGCAAATATCATGTAACCCTTTTACTAATTATAATAAAAAAGAAATAGTAAAAAAAATTTAAAAAAAAGATGTTTGGGTATGTTACTTAGTTTTACCCCTGAAATTTTCTGCATGTCAGTTCAGACAGGAATGAACATCTCACACTGGCAACTGCCTGTGTACTACAGATATATATGTCCCGAACCAACTGGGAAAGTAAGGCTGCAGTGGCCTGGAGTCAGCCTGCCAGGAAATAGACATAGGAATGTGGGCTGAATGATTCATAAGTACTTCTGTTATGGGTTAGGCAGCTCATTTTGTCTTAATTTTTTTTAGTCAGGTATAACTTGACTGCTATGTTAGTCACACTCTGGAAAGAAATAGCTGCTAGATTAAAATATATGTCTTTTATTTTTATGACTAAGTATAGATATAGAATGTGGCTCATGTTCACATGATTCCAAGAACATTTTTAGGAAATTCCGTTTCCATGTCAGTAACTTTGCTTTTCCATGGTGTGGCAGCCTTCTTCCCATCCCTCCCCACCCCTCCCCTCCCCTCTCCTTGTTTGCCTTCCCTTCCCCCTCCCCTGCCCTTCCTATTCCCTCCCCTCCTACCCCTTCCTTTCCTTCTCCTTCCCTTCTTCTTCCCTATTCTTTCCCTTTTCCTTGCCTTCTCCTTCCTTCTTTCCTTCCTTCCCTCCTTCCTTCTTTCATTAATTTCTGCCTTACTTCCTTTCCTCCCTTCCTTTTTCCACTCTTTCTCCAAGACTGAGGTTTGAACTCTGTGTTAAATGCTTTCAAGTGCTCTACCACCTGAGCCACACTTCGAACACCAGAAGTCTTTCTTTGGGAAGCGGGCAGACAGACGGTAGGAGAATGTCTGGTTAGGTGAATACTTTGGCGAGGACAGGATAAGAGAAACAGCAATGATAGAACTTGATTTTCTAATAAGTGGCATTAGTTGTCTTCAATCTGTGGCAGAGAATTCCTGGATGGTCCACTAGACTTGGAGTTTCTCAAATGGATAAGGCACTCTTCAAGAGGCAGAACGACATAGCACTGAGAAATGATGGGAGGACAAAATGATGGGAGGACAGAAACGTGCAGTATAGGAGGCGTCCAGCTTCAAAAAAAGAAGAATTTTATTTCAGGAAATTCTTCTCTGTAATGGTAACTGTAGCAGAATCCCTGTCATAGGCCATGAAATAAATGCTTGGTCATTTCCTGTGTTCAGTGGTTCTCCTCATGAGAAGCCACAATGGGTTCATCAGCTGCCACAGGAAACCTAAGCCTTGACACAGCCCAGGGTTTCTCTTTAGAGCTAACAAGGGCAGAGAACTTGGAACCCTGCATTTGAGCAATTTCAAAGATTGCAAGTCTCTCATAAAGTGAAGGGAAAAGTGAGTTCAGGGGATGGAGGCCTTTCAATACTTTAGCAACTGATACATCATTGAAAGAATTTCACATTTCCTTTTACTTGTGAGGACTTGTATTTATTTTCTTTAGCCATTGTTGAGCTAACATGCATCTTCATGAGAGGGCAGTTTGGAAAACTCAATATTAATTTACCCCAATCATCCTAATATGTATCTTTTGTTTTTGTTTTGGTTTCATTAGATGACAGAGGCAATATTAAGATCTTAAATGTGACTTCTGTCCCTCTGTTCCTTTTGCTTCTGAGATGTGGTCGAGTCCCAAATGTTGGGATAAACACAGTTGTGCCCAGAACATCCAGCTCCTAAAGGTACTGCCGGGGCATGTGATTCTCTGTGGTGGTGCAGCCAGCTCCACCTGAATGAGCCCACCTCTGATGGAAGTGGTGGAGTGAAGAGACCGTGAGCAAGAGAGTGAGTCCTTGGTGGATGGCAAGGTGGTAAATCCCCCATGAAGAAAGGGTGAGACCAGTTGATTTGTGTATCTTACAATGTGAGAGACTCGGGGAATAGTGAAATTCACGGGACTGGACTAGCTGGAGCTGCCGCTGTCTGGCAGTGGTGCTCGTGGGAGAAATGACTTTGGTGGGGACATGGGCATCTCACCTGTGGCAAAAGTACATGTTTCCCTACATCAGAAGTGAGAGTAAAAGGAAATTGTGATAGGATCTCCCAATATACCTCAGGCTGGCATTGAACTCGTGATCAGCCTGCCTCAACTTTCTTAGTACTGAGATTGCAGGCATGTACCACTAGGCTTGCAAAGAAGTGAGATCATTTTAAAGGAGACTTTGTGTGGAACAGGGTTGCCTATAATGGACTGGGGAGGCAGGGGTCAGGGGAGTGTGGAAGGGACAATAAACAGTGAAGAGATTTAAGAGAGCCTCCTGCACATTTTTCAAATCCCAACTGTGCTGATTACTTGGTGACCATGAGAGGGACTAGAGTGAGAATGCTAGAAGAAAGTGAGCTCGCACTACTACCTCAATTGTAGAATGTTCCATAAGGGAAGCTGGTTAAATTGTGTGTGTGTGAGTGTGTGTGTGTGTGTGTGTGTGTGTGTGTGTTGTTTATTGAGGCTTGAGCTCATGGACTCCTACTCTCATTGAGCTTTTTTACTGGATTATGGTGCTCTATCACTTGAGCCACATCTCCACTTCTGGATTAATTGAGTAGAAATAAATTGAGCTAGAACTAACTGAGCTAGATTCCACTTTGATTAACTTCTATTGTTAAATTGAGGAAAGAGTCTCATAGATTTTTCTGCCCAGACTGGCTTTGAATTCTAAGTCTCCAAGTTCAGATGAATCAGTATCTAGGCTTACATGTATGACCCACCACTACCTCTCTGAAGTAAGAATATTCTTACAACTTTCAGAAATTGTTATTATAGGGCCAGAAGCATGGCCTACTGGTAGAGTGCTTGCCTAGCATGCACAAATCCCTGGGTTCGACTACTTGGTACCACATAAACAGAAAAAGCCAGCAGGGGCATTGTGCCTCAAGTGGCAGAGCACTAGCCTTGAGAAAGTTCAAGGACAGTGCTTAGGCCCTGAGTTAAAGCCCCAAGACTGGCAAAAAATGTTATTATAAAGATGATGTACAAAGGGAAATAGTTTCATCAGGTAAAGAGTACATTTCTTTTTGGATAATGTCACCCCTTCCTTTGTTCTCTCCCAGTGTTTCCCTCCTGCTCCCACCCACTGTACAGTTCATTTTCAACCTAGTCTAGTGAGTACCACTGCTGCCTTTGTCCACTCTCTCTTCATCCATTTCTGTGCTACCTCACACACTTTCTATTTTTTGTTGCTTTTTTTCTTTTTTAATTATTGGGATAATGTATAGAGGAGTTATAGTTATATTCATCAGGTAGTAGTGCATTACGTCTCACACATTGATACCCCTTCTCGTGTTTTGGTCGCCATTCCCTTCCCATCCTCTCCTTCCAATCATCTTGTTTCCCCCTTCCCTTTCCTATTTCAAATAAATAAATAAACATATATACAATATACCAGGTAACAAGGTAAGATACTGTAACAATCTGAGATTAACCAAAGGGCAACAAAAGAGAAGAGAAATAACATAGTACATTAAGAACAACAATCACACAAGATAAAGCTCTTGTTTCCATATACTGGAGATCCTTTCACTTAGTCTCATCCAATGTGACCTTCTGTATCTAGGTTTTGAGCTACTGTACTCCTCTGCTAGGAGAATCCTAGGTGTGTACTAATTATTACAAATGAGGGAAACCATGGAGCCTATGTTCCTTTTGGTCTGGCTTACTTCACTTAATATTATTTTTTCCAATTCTTTCCATTTTGTAATGAATAGGGCGATATCATTCTTTTTGATGGCAACATAGAATTCCATTGTGTATAAATACCACATCTTCTTGATCCAATCATGTACTGAGAGGCATCTGGGTTGATTCCATATGTTAGCTATGGTGAATAATGTTGAAATGAACATCTTGTGCTAGTACCTCTTCTATTCTTATAATTTAAAGGTACAGCAAGAGCCCTGACACTTTCTCATATTTTTATCCAGTGATAGGAAAGGAATCCAGGAGCTGATCTGAAGTGTCAGAGAATAGAATAAATCTGCTTTCTGCTCACATCCTGTGTGGACCCAATGAACCACTAGTAACCTGTCCATAACCATGGATAGATTCTAAGCATGATTGCATAACCCATCAGCAGTGTTCTCAGGCCATTACCCACTCCATTTGAGACTTAAACCTTTCCTCCCATAGAAGACCTCCTGGTTCCTTTTAGATTTGTAGTTCTGTGATTCCATTTTATGGCTCAGCCAAGTTTAATATGCACATAGAATTCATATTTGTAAATTTTATTTACACTCAAACTATTTCCAGAGGGGAGAACACTAAGCAAACCTCCATGATCCATTAGCCTTTGTTCTGTGTATTGCACTAAGCCTAGCATTAAGGTTTGCTTGTTTCTCCAGTAGTTTTCCTCTTTGCTAAACTTTCTGTAGAAAAGCTTAGTGAAGTGCAGCACTTTGAGCACATGTATTTTCTGACTCCCCCATATAAATTCTGCTGATTTCGTCAAGATGTGGTCTTTATAGTTTCTGGAAGAAAAAACACAGGCAAGTGAAGTTCCAGAAAGTAAAAGGAATAGCCATTTTAATATAATCAAATATTATGGAAATCTCAGACATTTTGAAATCCACAAAACAATTCTGCATTATGTCATGTGCATCAAAAAGTAGTCCCAGTTTGTTTGTTGAATTTTAAGTTGCTTCCTAATGCAGCTGCTCTCTAAGGTTACATAATTGTCTGTAAATTCATTCCTGTGTGTCTCTGCATGCCCCGGAAAGAGTTGACATGCCCAAATCAGGTCTTTAACTCGTTGAGCTGTTTTAAATGATACCAAAAGGTGTGCATTGTAGTTCACCTGAAATGAGAGCGTGATTACAGTGGCATAAAGCAGACACAAGGAGTGGGCAGCAGACATTTTAATCTGCTTGCTGCTTTGGTAGACTTCCTAAAAGCTCAAGTATTGTAGTAGAAATGGTTTGCTATAGATCTTTACTTGTTCGGGTGTATATTCGTTTTAAATTCGGTAAAACATTCAATCTTTTTTTCAAATAAAAGGTTTTCAGTTTAACACTGTACACAGACTACCCATTCATACGCAGAGCACCTGTCATGTTAAATTAGAGCAACAGTAGCAAAAACTGTAACACCCCAATGCCCATAACCAGAGATACACTTGTTATTTTAATCTACTTTTCATTTAAATAATCACAAAATTTCCTTCACTCTCTCTAGCCTAATGGTTTAGTTCTCACCAGAGATCTTCTTCAAACTCACCATGGCAACCAAAGCCTCAGAAATCTCAGTATCCAACACCCAATGCCTCATTGGAACACCATGAGTTGGAAAGTCAAATATAACAAAATGCCTTTTTAGAAATCTGTGTCTATTAGTTCCATTTTTCTTAGGGTCCCAAAACTTGCTCCATATAACAGTGATTAATGAGGAACAGTTGGATAGCGTGAAGTAGCTTTTTCTGAGAGAAGTTTGTTTTCAGCCTTACTGGACTCTTAAGTGCTCAGATCTAGCTAAGTGATATGGAGTGGCAGTACGTAGTGTGAATTAGAAGGTAGCCAGAGCACGATTCTGTATTCTAGACTTCTTATGATGTTATTTGTGGCCACATAGCACGTTTTCCATGGATTAGTGTAGCCAAGGAGCCACATGTGTTTTAATGGAGCAAGAGCCCCATCTATGTGGTCATCGAGATTGATTCACTCAGGACAAACTGGTCCCAACCTGGGCCTGGTGGAGCCCTTGTGTGGGACGTGCCTCTACTTGTGTCAAGAGAACTTCTTCTATCTGTGTGTTCTGACAGTGGAAGGAGAGCTGAGCAATGTGCCTGCAATAGATCAGGAGGCAGGATCGAGACAGTACAGGGGACAAGTGCTGCTTTTGCTTTAGGTCTGGACCTAGGTCTGACTTCAGCTCTGCTATGGATCTCCTGTTTTTATTTATTTCATTTGTATCTCTTTTATTTGTCCCAACACATACAGCCTTCAAAAAACATTAGAAAATGTTTTGCTATAAAATGTATCTACGATGTACTTCCACCTGACATGCACTATGCACTTCTTTAAAAAATGGGTTTTATAGCAATCCAAGTCATCTGTCTGTCTGTCTGTCTGTCTGTAGGTCTATCTATCTAACTGTATAACCAAGATTTTTCTGAGTAGCTACCTATTCTAAAACATAGTGTCTTAACGGCATTCGCTGGGAAGTGAATGAAGCTAGAGCAAATTATGTTGAGTGAGGTAAGTCAAGACCAAAGGAACAAAAGGCACATGGTATTCTTAATATGTGGATATTAGATCAACACAGTACAAGAGCAATGACCCAATATTTGGGTACCCAATGTTATGGACATGGTTTGGACATATAAACATACTACATAGACATAAAAATCTATGATGGGCTATATGCTCTATAGACATAAGTTTTTATTTTATTTTTGTTTTTGTTTTTGTGGGTTTTGGGTTTTTTGCCAGTTGTGTGTCTTGAACTCAGGGCTTGAGCACTACCCTTGGATTTCTCAAGGCTAGAGCTCTAGCACTTGAGTCACAGCACCAGTTCCTGGTTTGTTCTATGTGTGTAGTACCAAGGAATTGAACCCAGGTCTCATGCATGCAAGGCAAGCACTCTACCAGTAGGCTAAACTCCTGCCCTAGATATAATGTTTTATTACATAGATTGTTATGTATCTATGACTTACAAACACTCAGCTTAATTTTAATTATGTTCTAAAATCTAAATGCCAGTGATTGTATATAAAGATTCCCTTCTTTAATACTTGTTTGTTAAACATGACATTTGAAATATGATGTAAAATCAAAGTTAATAAATAAAAAAAGAAAAAGGAAAAAATCATAGTGGCTTGACAAAGCAACAAGAATTTAATTTGTTGGTCTCTGTATTGTCTGGGTAATTCTGATCTGAAATTAGGATGAGTTAATTTTCAATGGCCCTGCTTGTGGGTCTGAAGTGTGTTGGGTTTCTCAGAGCTGACCAGTCTAGGGCAGCCTCACTCAGAGGCTTGGAGTTTGTTGGTCTTAGTGGCAGGATACACAGAATTGACTGGCCATGCATTACCATCAGGCTAGCCCTGGCTCGGTCACATGAACTTTGTAAGTGAGACTGAGAGTGAGTGATGGAGGGCTGCAAGTTCTCTGAAGGTTCACACTTGTTCCTGGCACATCAGTCCATCTATTCTGCTTGTATCAGTTGGAAGGAATGGGAATCTTTGTTTTTGGTGGTTTTTTTGTTTGCATTTTGTTTTCGTTTTGATAGAAGGCCTGGGCCTTGAACCTGTGATCCTCTTGTCTCTGTATCCGGGGTGCTAGGATTACAGGCAGTAATCTTGTTCTTAATGGGAAGAGCGGAAACCCGAAGTGAACAGATGCAGGAAGGCATGGGATAACTAATCTATTAATGCACAAACTTCATTGAAGGTCATTCAGTTACTGGCAGTAGAGACTGGATTTGAGAGTTATACTTTTGACTGAAAATTCACTGTTCTTCGATCTTTTCCTTGAGACTTGCCAATTGATCCGTGTGGTCCACGTGTCACAACCAAATTAGCTCCTAAATTCCTATCCTTTGATTATTTTTGAATGACTTGGGAGTTATTTTGACTGTCCTTTGTTATAATAAAGATCTTCACTGTCCACAAATGGGGTATGCTTGGCTAACACTACATAAGCAAGTTGACTCTAATTTAGATCCATAACAAAACCGAGGTTTCCAATTCCATCCGTATCATAGCTATAAGGAGAAATACCAGGTGTTATTTTAGAAAGGCAGATAAAGTAACATGGAGTACCTAGTTAACTTGTCAGCAATATAGGAAGGAAAAAATGATACTTTTGAGCACATGCCAATTGGAAGCTGGGGGGAGGTGCAATCTGTAAATGAGGAAGAATGTTGTCTACAAGCAGGGGAAAGAAATATGGTGTTGGGCCTCACTCCCGGGACCCTAAGGAAGGCAGCCATGGTAGTGGCTTCCACTAAGAACCTTGACAGCCCGTGGGCAAGGCTCTAGGCTCATTCCAGAGCAAGCCTTCTCCAAGTCATTGCAAAGAAGCAGAGCAAGTGTAACAGATCCAAGGCCCTCAGAGCCTGGAAATGCATTGCAAGTCTTAATGGAACTTCAGTCAAAATCATTTTGTCACTGTTAAAACAATTTAGCTCAAACTTCTCTGTCATACTTGGCTCAACAGTGCTAACGTTGTTATGTACATTCACCTAGATTAATTCTCAATTTATTTGTGGGTGGTCGTAACATAGGCAACCATAGGAGTCAAATACAAACATGCATAGATTTTGGGGAAGAAAGGAAAGTCAGGGGGCACAGAAAATTATAGTGGAAGCCCGGTGACAGTGGCTCATGCCTATAATCCCAACTATTTGGTAGACTGAGATCTGAGGATGATGATTTAAAGCTTGTCTTGACAGGAAAGTCCCTGAGACTGTTATTTCCAGTTAATCACAGAAAAAGCAATAAGTGGACCTGTGATCAAGGTGGTAGAGTGATAGACTTGAGCAGAATAAAGCTCAGAGACAGCTCCAAGATTCAGAGTTCTAGCCGCAGGACCAGAAAAAAAGTTACAGTGGGTACCAGGAAAGCAGCTTCCAGGAATTTTCCTTTTACTTAAGTAGGATCTTCTCTTAGAAGGTAAAAGTTGGCAAGTAGAACTGAGCACTTGGGAACATGTCAAAGATCATTTGTTTAAGGTGAGATGTCTAAAAACTTACCTTTGGGATGTAAGCATGAGAAAGAGGTGTTCAAATGTTTAAATGAGACAAGGAGGAGGTTGTTAAGGAAAGCACATTGTGAGTTTCAAGCTACCTATGGTGGAAAAGGTGATATTAGTGTGTGTGTGTGTGTGTGTGTGTGTGTGTGTGTGTGTGTGTGTGTGCATGCATGCATGTGTGCACGCTGAAAACTGATCCCAGGGTCTTGTACATGTGAAACATGTACTTTGAAACTGAATTTTACCCTTAGCTACTATATTGTTTTAAAATGCCTCACTGTCTCCCATTTTCATATCCTTTTACCATATAGGTAAAGATGTTGCCTTGAGCACCTTCAGAGGTGCTGATGTTGGAGTGTGGGGTGTGGAAGCATGAGGATGGGAAGAACTTCAGTATATTCCTCACCCTTCAAAACCAGTCTAGGCTTAAACTCTCCTGGGGGATTTAAGTGATTTAGTTTAACAGATTGTGCATTCTTACATAGAGTATTTTAGAATCACTTTATTCTCCTCTTTACTTCTAGTTTCCATATGCATTCTGGTAGAGGAGAACCTGTACAGAGAAGTTGGGTCTTTCATTGATGCTTTAGTTGAGCCTTTAGTATAGGGTGGTATTACTGACATTCCTACTCTATGTGTCATCAAACACCAATTCTTTCCGCTATCAGAAAGGTATATATTCTAACTACCAGAGTAAAATCCCCCAGCTCACTTATCAACACAGACGATTGGAGTTATAGATGTTATTTTATTATATTAAAGAAAAAAAACCTCAAGGAAACTAGAAGACACCAGACTGGTAACCATTAGATGAGTAAAAACAAATTTCTGAAACCGCCCTTCCCCAGCTCAGGTAAAGGCAACCCCATTTAATCACAGATATGAACTGCAGGAATGCCTTTGTTTACTACCAGCTACTGGAACCAGTTTCACTTACAGTTTTGTCCAGTGCACTAAATAAATTAGAGGAAATTGTGTAATGGTTGGAATTTTACTATAATGTGTCAAGTATTCATAGATAAACAAAGACTCATTAAGTCTGCAAATACTTTTTTTGCAGTGATTGGCAAAAGACTTCTAAATTTATAGTTATAGAGAAGAAAAAAACAATCATTAAAGAATATTACAGTTTTATTTTCAAGTTCTAGCTAAAGACTTTTTAAAGACCGGTTATTTGGAAAGGTTTCCTACCTTTGGTGGTTGTGTTAGCAATTTTTCAGTTACTGTAACATATATTGGACCCAATCAACTTATAAAGATAAAGGTTATTTTCACTCAGTTTTGGAGAAATGAGTACACGATTAGTTGGTCTCATTGTTTGGGGGCATCATAGCAGCAGCATGAGGCATAACCATTCACCTCATGGTGAAAAGAGGAAGAAGAAGAGACTGGAGTCTCAAAGTCTCCTTGAGGAACATACAACCAACGATGACAAGGCTTTTCAGGAGTTTCTGCTCTCTTAGGTTCCGCAGGCCGGCAAGGGGTCAAGATTTTAAGTCATGGGACTTTGGGGAACACTTATCCAAATAAGAGCAATGGCTTGGACATGTTTCCAAAACCAAAATGTATTCTAGATGCCTTCTGGAGTCTTGTTAATGAATTAGAGTGTTAATCTTTACAAATTGCTCGATGATAAAATTTACTTTTGCTGTCCACAAAAGGAAAGCTGGCTGTGGCTGTTTCCCTTTAGTACTTGAATTCCTGAATTTCTCTGACTGGCCCCAGGCCAACTTCACTTAAATATCTTACTTTTTAGAAATAAGGTTTTTATTTTGATTAACAGATGGTCAGAACAATTTTGAAAAACAGTAGAGCACATTCCCAATTGATGCTTAATGCATCTCTCCTTCCTCTTAACATCTGTAGTGGGCTGGACAGAGGCCTTGGAAGTGTCCACAGCCTAATTGCCAGAATCCACGACTAAGACCTTATTTGGAAAAACAATTTTTGTAAATGTAAATAGGTTAAGAATCTCAGAATGTGATTATTCTGAATTATCCCAGAGAACCTTAAAGAAAATCACAAGCATCCACATTAGACACATGTAGGAGAGGAATACCTGGAGAGGGGGATGGCCTTCTTTGGTTCTTGGATCTATTTCAAGATATCACCCAGTTCTTGGTTGTCATCGACTATAGTCTCCACTAGTGAGATTCCCGGGCTTTCTGTTTGTCACAGCATTGATAGTTTTGAGGTACATTGCACAGTGACCCTGGTTTCCTCTGCCCCTTTATTCATAGTTAGATTGGAATTGAATTAGAGAGACAAATACCAGAAAGTGTCCTTGTTACTATACCAAAGTAAAGGATGATCTCCATGATTTATCATCGGTGATCTTAATTTCAATTACTGAGATGAGAACATGTTTTCAAGTTTATCCACTGTAAAGGTACTATCTACTCGTTTTATACTCCAATGCTCAAACCAACTCTAAGTACAGCTGATATTCAGTAAAATAAGAAATTATTAAGCTTATGCTCAGCATGTGTATGCATGCATACTCATGCATAATATATGGACATTTTCTGTAAGAAAATTGTATTTATCTTCCTGCCTTCCCTCCTTTTGTTGTTTGCTTTCTCTTTCTCTCTATCTGTAGATAATTTGCCACTATCAATGTATGCATATTTACAATATAATACATTTAGCATAATCCAATAATCTATTACAATATTATTTAGATGCTCAATTTGTTACAGTTTTTAATGTCACTTTTTTATTTATTTATTTTTTTGGTACTGGATATTGAGCTCAGGATATTGCACGTGGTAGGCAAGTGCTTGTTCACAGAGCTACATCCCAATCCTTGTTTTTGTAATATAGTATTGGTATCATTCTGTTCTCCAACTTATTAATAACCTATTACTCTGTAATAAATTGCTCCCAAAGTCAATGGTTTACAATAGCAAACATGGATTTTCAGTTTGCATAATTCTAGAAGCTGTGTATGGCTTACTGGATACCTCTGGCTTATTGTGTCCCACACAATTCTGCCATGAAGATACCACTAAGAACTGTAATTATTTCAATTCATTTTTTATTTTGACATGTGAAAGGGTATCAATGTATGTGAATTAATGCACCTTCTATCTGGCAAATATCATGTAACCCTTTTACTAATTACAATAAAAAATATATATATATAAAAAGATTTCATTATCATTGATTTTTACATCATATTTCAAATGTCATGTTTAACAAACAAGTATTCAATAAGGGAATCTCTATATGCTATCACTGACACATAAATTTTAGAACATAATTAAAATTAAGCTGAGAGTTTGTATGTCATGGATACAGATTGATCTATATAACATTATGTCTATAGAGTATATATCCTATCATAGATTTTTATATGTAGTAGTTATACTTTTATCTCCAAGACCGTGTCAATGACCTTGGGTTCCTGAATATTGAGTCATTGCTCTTGTACTGATTGGATCTCATATCTACATATCAAGGAGACCATTCACCTTGTGTTCCTTTGGTCTTGACTTACCTCGTTCATCATGATTTGATTTGCTCTGTTTTAATCCACTTCCCAGCGAATGCCATTATTTTATCTTTTCTGTTGCCTATGTCGAATTCCATTATGTGTGTGTGTGTGTGTGTGTGTGTGTGCATGTGACATTTTTTGTGTGCATTCATCTGTACATCTGAAGTGGGGCATCTAAGTTGTTTCCATTTCTTGGCTATTGTATTTCACTTCTTTGTAGAGAAAAATCTTCCAGGATGACGCACATGGCTAGTGGTAGCCCTCAGAACCTCACTGGCTACAGATATATCATTTAGTTCATTGCTATGTAAACCTGTTCAAAGAAGAGCTCATGACAGTTGGCTTCTCAGAATGAGAGGGAAAGATGGTACCCAAAAGGGAAATCATAGTCATTTTGTAACCAAATGATGGACATGACATCCTATCACTTTTGGCACTTCCTATTTGTCACAAGTGAGTCACTAGTTCAGCCCACACTCAAAGAAATAGGATTAAAAAAGGGGTGAGTGTGAGGAGGCAAGAATCATAGAGGGCTATTTTAAAGGCCAGCCACCATACGCAGTACTTGACAGTCCCATCGAATTGCTTCAGTTAATTGGAATGGGCAGAGGGAAAAAATGAAGTGGGACGCATCAAAACAATCTGCGAATGGATTAACTGCTTTACTCTGGACAACACAATACTCCCACAGCAGTGGTGCTTCCTATATGCAGATTCTTATCCAAATCCTTCACTGTACATTTAAAAATTGAAGTCCGTCCTGGGACCTCTGCTAGGAAATGTTATTCCTGACACCTGCAGTATTCAATCTGAGAACCTTGCTTAGAAAGAAGCTGGCATGACAGGGGACAGGGATGAGCTATGGCATCCACACTTTAATGTTGAGATCTAGCTTTCCAACAATATGCCCTTTAAAGCCTGCTGAACTCCCAGGAAACCCACCAGTATACTGTGTTCACCAAGCCATGCTGAATACTAGGTGCCAATTGGAGGGCCCAAGGCCAAGGCAGCCTGGTATGTCATATGTGTACCTTGCTCTATAGGACTTCTCTTACCAAACACTAGTTCAAAGACAAAGTATGGGCGGGATATCTGCGTTGGTTGCATACCTTTGCTATGGCAAATAGTGCTGCAGTACACATCATTGTGCTAGTGGCTTTAGTATGTCCTTGTTTTGGAAGATTGGGTAAATGCCAAGTAGTGGAATTGCTGGGTCATAAGGGAGCTCTCTGTTTAGTCTTTTTTCCCCCAGTCCTGTGCTTAGACTCAGGACCTGAGAACAGTCCTTGGGTTCTTTATTTTCCTGAAGGCTAGGGCTCTACCCATTGAGCCTCAGCACCATTTCTGGCCTTTTTCTATGTATGTGGTACCAAGGAATCGCACCCGGGACTTTCTGCATGCTACCAAGCACTCTACCACTAGGCCAAACTCCTGAGCCCAAAGTTTCCACTGTTGAGAAACCACCATACTGCATTCCACAGTGTTTGAAAGAGTTTACACACCCACCAGCTCTGTTGTAGTGATCCCTCCTGGCCACATCCCTGCCAGCATCTGTTGTCATTCGATTTCTGGATCATGGCCATTCTAACTGGAGTGAGGTGGAATCTCAGAGTTGTTTTGATTTGCATTACTTTTAGGGCCTGAGATGGTGAGCATTTCCTCACGTGCCTAGAGGCCATTCTTATTTCTTCTTCAGAGAAGTCTCCGTTCAAGCCTTTGGCCTGTCTTTCAATGGAATGGTTGTTTCTTCGAAGATACCGTTTGGAGACATTCCATTTCTTTTAGCTGTAGATATATTTTAAATAGGAGGCCTTTGTTGTATGGCCAGTGAAGATCTTCTCCCACTCGGTGGGCTTTCTATTTAACTTTCCATACTAAAGCTTTGCAGTTTACTGCAGTACCATTTGTCCAAACTTGCTTTAATTTGTTGTGTTTCTGGTTTTTTATTTGGAATGTTTCAATGTTCGCCAAGGAGACCTAGTGTATCTCCAATTCCTTTTGTATAGTTTTCAGGATATCTGCCTTTCCCTCAAGGTCTTTAATCCATTTGGAATTATCCTGGTTCATGGTGACATAGAAGTATCCAACTTTAGTTTTCTGCAGGTGTTGAACCTGTTCTGCCAGTATCATATGTTGAAGAGGCTGTTCTTCTTCCATTCTGCTTTTTGGCTCCCTTATCAAAGAGTAGGTGGATATAGGTAATAAAGACAATTATTGCGGTGTGTGTGTGTGTGTGTGTGTGTGTGTGTGTGTGTGTGTGTGTGCATGTGTGTGTGCACGTGAGCACACAGGCGCTCACTTACCTGCACATTAAACCTCTCTGTACACCCTTCATGTTTTATCCATCAGGTTTCAGTTTTTTGGGTTTTCTGTAACTAGCTTCACTTGTGGATAGAAGCTCTTTTGATATTTTACCAACTTTTAGAGTTATGAGCAAAACAAAGAGAACCCTAGAATTCTCCCTTCCCCATTTCTCTCCCTCATCCATCTGTTTTGTGGGGACCTTTGCATGGGCAATCAGACGACACTCTCCCACATGAGGATTGTGACCCGGCCTACCAGTACTGTATTGTTGGAAACTTGTCATGCTTTAAATGATATCTCTCACCAATTTCTCCATTACACTCTCATTTACAATTTCTACAACTTTTCTAATCTGAAACCACGCTCCATTCCCAAAACATGCTTACTTTTTAGAAATTCAGTTACTCAAATGCATATAAATAGTATTTTGGCCTTAAACTGAAAAACATTATGTTCTAAAATCTAAGTTCCAGTGATTCTATAGAGTGATTCCCTTCTTGAATAATTGTCTGTTAAATACATCAGTTCAAATATGATGTAAAAATCAATGTTAATCAATTCTTTCATAAAAATATGAGATAAAACACTCTCATTGATAAATGTCACAAACACACACATCACAACTTGGTGTGCAACTACCCCAAAGCGTCATTTTATCTGTTCCTTGATGTCTTCTCCCTATCTTAGGTGAAAGGAAATGACGGTGAATTGAAACACACAGGGTGCATGATTAGAATTATACCCAGAGCTCTGGTGGAAAGGGAACTAGTAACTAGGTGCCTCTCAAGAGATAGCTGCTGTTAGTTTCTTGTGATAACTACACATATGAGAATACACCAACATCAAATGCAGCAGAATGCATGTTCATATTGAGGGTTCCTGGAGAAGATGAAGCCCCCATACACTAAGGCTTCCATTGTGTGTCAGAAATTAATTTTTCTCTTAGGCATTAGGAATGGTATTAATTATGTGTTACATGGGAGAAGTGAGGAAACACAAATTTATGTATTCAGATTTTCAAGGAGAACCTTAGGAAAGGTGTTGGGGACTGACTGTGGGGTCAGTGACAGTGACTGTGGGGTCAGTGACCTTGGACCCACACAATTGAGTACACAAGGAAGTAAGCTCTTATCATGATTTTGGGCTGTGTCAATAGCTTCTCATTTAACCTGTTTGGGACTTGATAGCTTCTCATTCAACCTATTTGAGACTTGATACTGTTTGTATGAATGTAGCCCCTGGCAGTTCCCTAGTTTAAAGAAGTGTATTTAAGGTCAGAACTGGAAATAAATGGGGCTACGGTCTTGGGCTACAGGCTTCTTAAGCTGTGGCTCCTGATTTGGGCTGTAGCCCTCCTGAACCCCATCTGTTTGTCTCTCTTCTATTTTTTCCTAGTCCTTGCCCCCTATTTCAGGAATCCCAATCTGTGAACCCTGGTTTGCTGCTGGCTGGCCCCGGCAACTGGCGCCCGAACAGGGACCCTGAAAATCTGGGACGAAAATGAAGGACCCCCTGTGGTGAGTAACACATCATAGGACTATTAAGAGAGGATCTTAAGAGAGTGAATAGTCAGGAGTAAAAATTATGGGTCAAGTTAATAGCCATAGGTCATATGTACCGATCTTAACAAGCGTACTTGAAGCCCACGGAACGTGGGTGGAAAAAGGGGTGCTTCAGAGCTTCCTACAGTTTGTCAAGGAGGCATGCCCGAGGTCTATAGAGGAGGAATTCCTAAAAACCTGGCAGCGGATAGGAAAAGGAATTCAAGATTATTATAATGTATATGGCCCCGAAAAGACCCCAGTAGAGGCTATTGCTGTATGGAATTTAGTAAGTGAATGCATAAATCCTCAACATGAGAATGCTGAACTTAATCTTGAATTAAGGGAAATTTATGAATTAAAGGACCCTTCTGAAAAACCTGAGGCTGAGCCATATGCCGCAGCCCAATAGAGTCTAAGTGAGATCTTGAAAAAGGAACAACAACCAGTAGATATTGAGTATCAGAATTCAGATTTGAATATCAAGGAGGAAAGTTATGATGAGCCAGTGGAGGACAGGATAGCTACGATAGAAAAGAAGTTAGAAGAAATCCTACACTTTCTATCGAAAATGGGGATAGAGCAGAGAGCCCCCCCCCCGAAGTAGGAAAGAAATATGACCGTCAGGCCACTATGGTGTCTGATTCTAAACCCTCAAACCCACTGCCTCCGGCTGCAGCCTTATGGCCCCAATCCCTTTTTCAACCTTTAGGCAAGCCTAAAGGCCCTAGCAACAAGTCCCTCTTAACAGGCACTACAACCAGGCACAGTACATCGCAATTAAACCTGGCTAAGGCTGCTAGAGAGAGGGAAGATATTTCAGGCCCTCGATGCTTCCCTAGTTTAGTTGATCATGATGAACAAGTATACCATCAACCTGTTCCTGTTAAACTATTACAGGATTTAAAGAGTGCCTGCTCCCAATATGGGTCAACTGCCCCTTTTACTCAAGTAATATTGGAGGCTGAGTGTGCTGGTATTGTACGCCCAAATGACTGGAAGCGGCTTGCCAGAACATGCCTTAGTGCAGGAGAGTACTTATTATGGGAGACAGAGTTCACTGCACAGTGTCGGGCTAAAATTGAAACAAATAGGTCTAAGAACCTGCCTTACACTTTTGATAAGTTGTTAGGAGAGGGAACCTATAAAAACACCGAAGATCAATTGGGTTATGCAAAGGAAGCCTATTTACAAATAAATGCTGCGGCGAAAGAGGCTTGGAAAAGGTTACGTAATTCCAATCGTACAAAAAATTTAGTAGAAATTAAACAGCGACCGAATGAACCTTATCTAGAATTTTTGTCTCGATTAATGGAGACTGCAGACTGCCTAGTACAAGATGAGAATGCAAGGAAGATTATAGTTAGACACATAGCCTATGAAAATGCCAACGCCGCCTGTCAGGCAGCTATCAGTCCCCATAGGAATAAGGGAGGAATCATGGACTTTATTTCACTGTGTGCTGATATTGGACCCTCCCATGTACAAGGCCTTACTTTAGCCGCCGCTCCTCAAGGAAAGACTGTTACTGAATTTCTAAAATATAGAGGTCAGCGGCATTCTCGGGATGCTAGTCCCCCGGGGAGTTGCTTCTCTTGTGGACAAATAGGACATTGGATGACGCAATGCCCACGCCAGGCCAGGTTAAAGAGAGAAAAATCACCTGGCACATGTCCACGCTGTGGTAAAGGGAAGCACTGGGCTAAAGATTGCAAGTCAGCAACAAATCGCAATCGCCACCCATTTTCGGGAAACTGGAGAAGGGGCCAGCCTCTGGCCTTGCAAAACCATGGGGCAGTCCCTCCCTCTTCTCGGCCACAAGTACATCTTCTAACAACCCCTCAAAATCAGTCTCCAGCCTCCTCCGTGCCACCCCAGGCAGTGCAGGATTGGACCTCTGTTCCTCCACCTGTTCAGTATTGACCCCAGAGATGGGGACACAAGCTCTCCCCATGGGGGTCTTTGGTCCCCTTCCCCCGGGAGTGGCTGGATTGCTGTTAGGGTGAAGTAGCTCAGCCCTTAAAGGGATACAGATTACACCTGGCAAAATTGACCAGGATTTTACTGGAGAAATCAAAGTTATGGCCTCTGCCCCGAAACACGTGGTATCGATCCCAGCCGGTCAAAAATTAGCACAACTAATACTTGTGCCTTTACCTCCTGGGGAGACTGCTAATTCTTCTGCCCCATGCAGACAGAGAGGATTTGGATCCTCTGATATCTATTGGATACAAAGCATAAAACAAGAGAGGCCTGAGATGACTATATGTATTCAAGAAAAACCCTTTAAAGGAATATTAGACACAGGAGCGGATGTGTCTGTAATATCTAAAAAGCATTGGCCAGCCCAATGGCCCCTGACAACCTTTATGACTTCCCTACAGGGGATTGGGCAAGCAACTGACCCACAGCAGAGCAGTGCGATCCTTGTTTGGAGAGATGAGGAAGGGCACTCTGGTCATTTTCATCCATTTGTCCTGGATCATCTGCCAATTAATTTATTGGGTCGTGATATCATGGAAAAAATGGGAGTGTATATGTTTAGTCCTAGTGCTGCGGTCACTAAGCAGTTACTTGATCAAGGCCTCCTCCCCTTTAGGGGACTAGGCCGAGCAGCACAGGGGCAGCCAGAGCCACTCCAACCCCAGTCTCACCCTACGAGACAAGGATTATGGTATTCTTTAATGGGGGCTGCTGTTTGTCCTGCCCCTCATGCTGATCCCATAAATTGGCTCTCTGAAGAACCGGTATGGGTCGAACAGTGGCCTCTCTCTCTCTAGAAAAGATCATTGCAGTACAGCGGCTGGTACAGGAACAGCTGGACTTGGGACATGTGGCCCCTTCTAACTCTCCATGGAATTCTCCAATTTTTGTTATAAAGAAAAAGTCAGGTAAATGGAGGCTGTTACAGGATCTGAGAAAGGTAAATGCAACTACGGAACTGATGGGGGCCCTACAGCCTGGCTTGCCTTCACCCATGGCAATCCCAAAGAATACTTATAAGATTATTATAGATTTGAAGGATTGTTTCTATACTACACCCCTGGTGCCTCAAGACTGTAAGCGCTTTGCCTTCAGCGTCCCCTCTGTTAATTTTATAGAACCCATGAAGCGATATCACTGGCTTGTGCTTCCACAGGGCATGGGAAATAGCCCAACTTTATGTCAGAGTTTTGTAGCTAGAGCCATTTCTTCCACCCGTGAAAAATTTTCTTCTGTTTATATTGTTCATTATATGGACGACATCTTGTTGGCTTGTTCTGACCCTATCGTCGTACGACAAGCCTTTGGACAACTAAAGCAAGATCTGAGCCTCTTTGGCCTTATAATAGCAGCTGAAAAGGTTCAGGAACACCCCCCTTTTATGTATTTAGGCCATATATTAGGCCCACACTATTTTAAAAGCCAAAAAATACAATTAAATCTTCACACTTAAGAACTCTTTATGATATTCAGCAATTTTTAGGAGATATAAATTGGCTTCGGCCTTATCTAAAGCTGTCCACAGGAGAGTTAAAACCCCTCTTTGATCTCTTAAAAGGAGATACAAACCCTACCTCCTTGCGCAAATTAAATCCCGACGCCAGGAGGGCCATCCAAATCGTAGAAAAGGCAATTTCCCAGCAACAAGTGACCTATTGTGACTATTCTAAACCATAGGGAGTTCACATTTTAGCTACTTCGCACTCCCCAACTGCTGTATTGTGACAGGATGGCCCACTTTTATGGCTTTATCTACCATCAACACCCGGCAAAGTGCTGACCCCCTACTACGAATTGGTAGCTAATCTGATACATATGTGTCAAGTGGATTCCCGTAAATATTTAGGTCAGGAACCTCATTTTATCTGTGTCCCATATAATCTACAACCACAAGATTGGCTATTCGCCCATTGCGATTCTTGGGCCATTGCTTGGGCCAATTATACGGGAAAAATTTTGCATCACTACCTGTCTAACAAACTTCTCCAATTTGCTGCGTGTCATACGTTTCTATTTCCTTCCATAGTATGGGCCTCGCCTTTATCTTTTGCCGCTTTGGTATTTACAGATGGATCCTCTAATGGAACGGCTGCTTTGACCATTAATGGGAAAACTCAATCTTGGGTTACGGGTTTTTCCTCTGCCCAAGAGGTAGAATTAGAGGCTGTTTTACAAGCACTCGTCCTGTTACAAGACGAGCCCTTTAACTTATACTCAGACAGTCAATATGTAATTCGTGCTCTTCAAGTCATAGAAACTGTTCCCTTTATTGGAACTACTAACTCCAATATCCAGACCCAATTTCGCCAAATACAAACTTTGCTTTGTTCTCGCAACCACCCTTGTTTTTTTGGCTTCGTTCGAGCTCACACTAATCTTCCTGGCCCTTTAAGTGAGGGTAACGCAGTTACTGATTCTGCCACCAGAGTTTATTTAACTCAAGTTGAACTTGCTAAGCAGTCACATGCCATTCATCATCAAAACAGCCGAGCCTTGCGCGAACAGTTTAAATTATCTAGAGAAGCGGCATGTCAAATAGTTAAAACTTGCTCCAACTGTGTGCCCTTTTCACCAGCTCCTCATTTAGGTATAAATCCACGAGGACTGCTTTCTAATCACATTTGGCAGATGGATGTCACACATGTTCCATCATTTGGCCGATTAAAATATGTTCATGTTACTGTAGATACTTATTCTAATTTTATCCTGGCCACCCCCCTTGCTGGGGAAGCTACTAAACATTGTATTTCTCACTGCATTCGATGTTTTGCTGTGATGGGGATTCCCTCGCAAATAAAAACAGATAATGGCCCTGGCTATGCAGGCCGAGCATTTCAATCCTTCTGCCATTCCTATAATATCACTCATATTACAGGCATTCCTTACAATCCTCAAGGTCAAGGCAATGTGGAGAGAGCTAATGGATTATTAAAACATCAAACTGCTAAAATACAGAAAGGAGAGTCGTATCCTGCTACCCCTGTGAATATACTTAATCATGCTTTATTTGTTTTAAATTTTTTGAATTTGGATTCAAATAATTTATCTGCTGCTCAGCGATTCTGGGAAAAAAGAGAGCAGCGTGCTTTTGCCTTAGTAAAATGGAAGGATCCCCTAACTGGTGCTTGGCACGGACCAGATCCTGTTCTAACCTGGAGTAGAGGGCATGTATGTGTTTTTTCACAGGAAGAATATGATGCCCGCTGGCTGCCTGAATGCTGTGTTCGGATTGTGGAGAGTGACAGTGGCCATCCAAACAGTGATTCACTGGACCTACATCCCCGACCCTCCAGTGGTGCATCCTGCAATGTGGAAAGGACCTGAGTTATATCTGCATGTCAACCGATCAGCATATGGGACTGCTCCTGATCCGTTTATTCAACACATTCAAACGGGTGGATTCTCTGCTTCTGGGATCGGCAACCCACTGTGCTTTAAACTTCAGGACAATGACTCCATCCCAGGATGTACTGAGATGCAGTCTATCAATCACTGGATATGGGTGCCAGATCAAAAGCAACCTTATCACCAATATTACTGGGAATTCCTCACAGCTACTAGACTGGTCAGGGGCCAATTCTACCCAGCTCCTCCTATCAAAAGAACATTATGAACTGTGTTTCTCCTCCTTTTGCTATTATGTATTTACTTTTTAACATATTCATTGATTCTACACAATTTAATATAACATGCGATAATTGTTCTTTTACAAGTTGTATGTATAATGGATTAGTTACCTCTGTTATTATTGTTAAACAACCACCTTATATTATGTTACCTGTGAATATGTCTGTACCCTGCTATGAAGATTCTGGTGTCTTGGCTCTACAACTATTGAAAGACCTAATGTGCCCTAGGAGGTTTATTGGATTAATAGTAGCAGGTATTCTAGCTTTTATTTCCTTAGCAGCTGTTGCTGCAGCTGCCACTGTTGCTTTGACACAGGGCCTTCATAACCTAAAAGGCTTGCTGATGACCTTTGTTGGTCCAGGAATGTTGCCTGCCTTGTGTGGTAAAGATCTTGCAAAATTCATTGCTAAACCTTGCAGGACAACTCCACAGATCAAAGCCCCAGATGGTTGAGATCCCCCACGAGAGGAATCACAGTCAAGGACGGGTAAGAGGGGATGCACTCTGACCATCCTAAGACAGGGCCTTGATCTGAAGAAGTTCCCCATGATGGGTAAGGCAGAGTTAGCAATCCACCCAACCTAAGACAGGCGGGTTCGCATCTTTTAAAATAAAGACGGGGGAGATGTTGGGGACTGACTGTGGGGTCAATGACAGTGACTGTGGGGTCAGTGACCTTGGACCCGCACAATTGAGTACACAAGGAAGTAAGCTCTTATCATGATTTTGGGCTGTGTCAATAGCTTCTCATTTAACCTGTTTGGGACTTGATAGCTTCTCATTCTACCTATTTGAGACTTGATACTGTTTGTATGAATGTAGCCCCTGGCAGTTCCCTAGTTTAAAGAAGTGTATTTAAGGTCAGAACTGGAAATAAATGGGGCTACGGTCTTGGGCTACAGGCTTCTTAAGCTGTGGCTCCTGATTTGGGCTGTAGCCCTCCTGAACCCCATCTGTTTGTCTCTCTTCTATTTTTTCCTAGTCCTTGCCCCCTATTTCAGGAATCCCAATCTGTGAACCCTGGTTTGCTGCCGGCTGGTCCCGGCAGAAAGGCTCTCACTGAACAGTCTACTTTGCAGATTCTTTCTCACACACAGACACTTGCATGTAAATATCAATGTGTATCTATACATGTTTATGCTTAATCATATAGGTTATACACATGATTTGTATATGTTTATATATATGAATTTGGAGAGAGAGAAATACACATATCTCAAACATATACATGTTTGAGTATATAGAGAGCGGCCGTCCTCTTTTTTTTTCTTCTCTCACAGATTTCTCTCTGTCGCTTTATCGCCTCTATTTCAACTGCCTTCTAAATGAGTACCTGAATCAAGGGCTGAGAGTGTGGCTCAGGTGATAGAGCACCTGCCTGGGAATTGCATGAATCTTCAAAGTATCCATGATACATTTTGTATCTTCATATATTCACATATTTCCCCATTTCTCTCATGATGTAGAACATTTCCATCACGTTATGAGGAGCTTGTTTTGTTCCCCAGAAGGAGTTTCTACTCTAACTTGCCCCCTTTCCGTTTTGCTTCTTGTCTAACATCTGTCATTGTAGACCTGAATTGCGATGATGGAAGGTTGTCTAGAAATTGCCTTCGAGTGCACCTGACCCGCAGAAAGAAAAGGGAATCGCAGAATCAGCAGGACAAAGGACAGAATAACAGGAGAATGAGACTCACTAGAGAGCAAGTTGGAAAAGAGCTTTACAACTTGAGGGTGGGAAGGGGATGGGAAAGGGAAAATGGAAGAAATTGAAGGAGCAGGAAATGCTGTGTGAAAAGTTCTTATGACCTTATTTCTGCAACTGTAACCTACCTGTTCATCACCTTTGCAATAACTTAGGGAGAAAAATAAACACAGAAATCTCCTACAAGCTAACCATGTTTGGTTCTCTCTCCCTTCCCTCTTCACATCAAAGTGATATTTTGATGTGATTTTGTAGACTGATATTTCCACTTGTTTCTTCACTGTGTTGCTCGGTGTTATGCCCTCAGGTGACTATTCTAGTATTCCCTTCAACACATCCACTTTGGAATGACCAGCATGCATCTCTTGGTGATGAACATGATCGTGTCTCTTGGTTATGTGCCAATGAGCAGACTGGATCATGAGGCCAACATACATTTTCCTTTCATAAACATTGCCTGCCAGTTTTTAAATGTGCTTTCATTTGGCTCATTCTTCTTAACAGCTGCATGACATTCGGTAGCCTTTTCCCAGTGATTTAGCCCATTGTTACTAGAAAGGTTCCATTTGTTCCATGCATTTATGTGTTGCCAAATATGTTCCCCACGTTACATTGACATGCATCAATTTTCACATGAGCAAGTTCACAATAAAATCACGTGAAAAGTGCATTTACTTAACCATAGATTTATGCATTTTACGTGTTCTGAGACACAATAGCAATATATTGCTCTTCAAAGAATTCCCACCAGTGCTTCTTTCTACTGGTAAATTTAGAAATATTTCATCTTGTACTTCAAGAGTAAATTGTCCAATGTTTTGCACCTGTCCATCTGATAGGATAAATTATGACTTGGTTGGTTTCACTTTGGAAGTCTCCTAAGAGAGCTGACAGTGACACTTCGATGAAGTTTAAGTGTGTGTGTTTCATTTTCCATAGGGTGAGCAGCATGTGTGTTGCTGGTGTTTGAGATCACGGCCTGGTGCTTTCTGTCCAAGCTTGCATAGCACCTTTGGCATTACTTGGTGTTGGGGAGGGAGGGGAGAGTTTTGCATTTATGCCCTGACAAGCTTTGTCCATGATCTTCCTGTTGAGGCTTCCTACACAGCTGAGATGATGAGCATGCCACAGCCCAGCATTATTGGTTGAAGTGGAGTCTTGTGAACTCTTTCTCCATGCGTTTCTTTTTTTTAACCAGTCTCCTTTATAAGGACACACGTACACACACTCACCCACCTGCTCTCTGTGTTTGCATGTGTGTGAGTGTGCCTGCATATGTGCCAGTCCTGCAATAATTCTGGAGTCCAGAAAGGACAGGACGCATGGATCCATGTTTATGACAAGACCCCACAACTACCCCCAAAGAAATGAATCTGATGACTTGGAATGGGAGAGCTTCAGAGGACATATACCAACTGGCAGCAATCCACGGTTAATAGAGAGTTGTTTCTCTGCAACCTAGTTTATTATCTCTTCTGATATCCTCCTTTTGATCTCTGGTGATTGCATTTTTCCTTTTTGTTTCTTTGCTTGCTTGCTTCCTTGTTTTAGCAGTACTGGGGATTGAAACTACAGTCTTATACTTGGCAGGCAGTCACTCAGGACCCATAGAGCAGGCCCAATCATAGAATGTGCTTGGATGAAATTCACCTCTTACAGTATTTTCCCTTGCTTTTCTCCTCATTACTTGCCTTTATTTTACAATTTAGTTGGTTTCATTAGGTTATTTGCACTCATCCTTACAAGACCGTTCCACCACATTTGTCCCCCACCACTCTCACTCCTTCCTTTCCAATCAAATGGTGTTCCCCCAAATTCTCCTCCGTAGAGAATTATCATCATCACTATCTCGTGGCATTTGCTTTCTGAGTCTGGTTTATCGTGCTCAACATGCTGATGTCCAGTTTTATTCATTTTCCTGCAAATGCTATAGTTTCATTTTTCTTTATGAATTTCTTAGTTGTTGTGCATCTAGGCTGGCTCTCCTAGGTTGGCTATTGTGAATAGTGTCACAACAAACTGCATATTCACATGTCTCTACTGTATGTTCATTTGTATTCCCTTCGACATAGGCCCAATGGTGGTATAGGAGGATCACATGGTAGGCCTATTTTAATTTTTTCAGGAACTTCCATGCTGATTCTTCAAATGTATCCCTTTGTGCCAACAGTACACAAGGATTCTTTCCCCCACATTTGCAACAGCATAATTTTCTTTTTTCCTTGTTGCAAGTCCTGGAGATTGAACTCTATTCCAGGGTATTATCCTTGAGGTTTCTGACAGGTTGAGCTTTACCACTTAAGCTACAGCAACATTTCTGGCTTTGTTGTGTGTTTATGTGGTACCTTGGAATTGAACCCAGAGCTTTGTGCATGCAAGGAAATGACTATAATTCAAAGCACAATTCTGTTCCCTTTTAATTTGTTTTTAAATGGTAGCTATTGTGTTTCGGGTGAGAGAGAGTCAAATGTCAATCCATTTCTCTTTCTTTCTTTCTAATGGACTTCAGGAAGTTGTTAGTCATTTGTACTTTGCGTTCTGTGAATTGTTTCATTTGTCCATTTGTTAGATTTTTATAAATTTCTTGTTGTGTTCTCTGCCTACACTTAAGAACCATCCATTAATTCAGGAGAGGGGGCACGAGTGGGGACAGGGAGGTGTGATTCTGCCATGGTCATACCTGTCTGCAATGGATCTCCCTTCCTCCAGCATTCTTTCTCCAGCCGCCCTCTCATTCCCTCTAATCTCTTCAAGCTTCATGATCTATTATTGCACTTGTATGCAAACTGCTTTGAACTTGTTTATATTCCATTTTCCTTGTTCCCTCGGACTAGCACACACCCCAGATGACCTGTCATCAGCCCTGTCAGGATATGCTCATTGTTCAAATGAGTTTCAGGGTGGTATTTTTCTCATGCACATATAGCACTTTGGCTTTGAACCATGATCCTCATATTTCTGCGAAGTGTTTGGTTACACATACTAACTTTTCCAGTGTATTGCGATTTGTTTTTCTGTCATTTAGACACAGCTGATTAATATGCCTTATGATGTTCTTCTAATTACGTATCTTTTTAAAATTCTGAATATGAGATTTAATAGAGGATGCCACATTTATCACTTTAAAAATTCTTAATGGAAAACCTGAGATGTCTGATATTGTCACTATAGGTGTCCCATAATTGTATAGAGTAGTCTACATTTCTTTTCTGCATTTCCTTGGTCTATGTTTTACCCCTATCGGATGTTCTATCAATATCTTTTTCCAAACTGTCAGATTTAATAAACTTTTCCATTTGTAGTGTTTATTTCACCAGAGTGTGCAAAGACTGTGGTGTGTGAATATACAAATGAGAAAATTGACTGTTCCTGATAGAGTACAATTTTAAAGCTCACAAATGCACCAACCTATAAATTTCAGAAAATAAGTCATCTGAGGAAATGAATTATTCCCGTCCCCTAAATTCTGGAAACTACTCCATAAATCAGCATGATAATGTCAGAAAATAACAATGGGTATGATAACCTGGAATTCCTAACTAAAATAAGATCCCGGATACCATATAGTACTAGAATATTACACCATGACACTGCATGTTCACTTGTAAAAATGTATTGTTTGAGAAAACTCTTATCAAGGTCCCCCTTCCACGGCAAGCAGTGGCTGTTTAGATGACTTCGAGTTAGGGCCAGCTCCCACAGTGTCTGTCCTAAGTGGTTGAAGTCCAGTCCTGACCCCTCTGGTCCAGGCTTAAGAGATTGTCATGGTGGCTGACAAGTCTTTCAAGAGTCGCTATCGGCATCACATCATTTCCTCAGCCTGGAGGAGAAAGGAGCCAACCGGGATCCCTGGTTACCCAGGCCAGAAAGCTCTTCAGGGGCTTGGTATCAGGCATCCACATCACAGTGGGCTCTGTGGTGGAGGCCTTTAGGCGACAGGCCCCCCCCCGCCTCTACCTGGGCAGGCTGCACACTCTTTTGGTGTTGGGCATCTGCAAAGATTTTGTTCTCCTTGCTCTCTTCAGTGGTGGAAGGGCCTGGCAGGTGTGAAGTGGCCTTAGCAGCAGGGGGCTCGGGGAGTGCTGGCATCTGGCCCTGGCACTCCTTGCCTTCACCCACAAACAGCACCAGGAGTTCCTGCAGCTCCTTCTCTTCTGCACTTTCTCCTGGGTCAGCTGCTTGACACACTCACCTTTCTCCTTACACAGCTGGTCCAGGACTTCAATCTGTTATTTGCACAGCACTATGAGGTCTTCCAGGGCTCTGATGGGTTTGTACAGCTGGGCGCACCAGCGCTGGAGGTCCCCCACTGGACTCTGGTGCTCCACCTGGTCAGGCATGGCCTGCAGGAAGCAGGTTTTCATCTTCTTCTCAGACACCCGCGTGTCCTGTTTGCTGTCCCCTGATGGACCATAGTTCCTGCTCTCTGGGAACAGGGCCTGCTGCTCCACCTTGGTCGGGCACTGGATTGCCAGGTTGTCCAGGCACTGGCAGCGGGCATGCTTCTCCTGCAGCTGCTGGCTGAGTTTAACTTTGGTCACCTCAGCACCTGATTGGGCTTTAACGTAAAGGGCCTGCGTGACTTGTGGGTTGTCCACAGCCTCTGGGATGGTCACAGCCACTGGAGTTGCCGCCTCAGCTGTTGCTTCTTCCTTGTCCCCTTCTCTGTCTTCTCTGGGGAAAGCCAGGAAGCTCAGCTGGGCCTGGACTTGTTCCTTCCCTTGCTTACTGGCTTCCAGACACTGGGTCAAGGTCAGGTCCTGCTCCTGCCGCTCCAGCAGCTGGGTGTGCCTCAGCAGGTGCTGCTGCAGCTCCTCCTTCTCTGCACTCAGCTGCTGAATGGAGGCCCTATTGTCTTCACAGGTGGCTCTGAGTTCCTGCAGCTGGGCCAGGTACTGGGCATTGAGCTCCTGTAGACTCTGGGCTGCTTGCCAACTTCCTTCAGCCACCTCCTTCCACTCTCCTAACTCCATGTCTCGCTGCTCCAGCTTCTCCTGGAGATGTTTCTTCTCCCGCTGCTCTGAGGTCAGGGGAATGGTGAGCTGGTCCTTCTCAGTGCTCAGCCTGTGGACAGCTTCCTGCAGCTGCTCCAGCTGCTCTTTTAGCTATCTGGTAGGCAGGGCAGTGCAACTCTGGGTGTCAGGGAAGTTGGGCTGAGCCTCGTCATGACGATCCCACTCCTCCACCTTCTTCTGCAGTATCAGCAGCCGTTCTCGCTGCTCCAGGTTCTGAACACTGAGGCTCTGGTTTTCCTGAGTATAATTGAACACCTAGATATTCAGTATTGCTCAACAGCCATCAAGTGTAGATCCATGCAGTATAAGGGTTGAAAGATGAACAGAGGAGTAGAGATAGTAAAATAGAATGAGAGAGATCAGGGGAAGTACAAGAGGATTAACATAGGAGTGTAAGATTATTATAGTAATGAAGAAAAGGTATAGCATAAGGATAACTGACATGAGTTGGTAAGTAGGTAGTATATTTGAGTATAAAGTTTGGAAAGTATTAGATAAAACTTATGTGTTGCTACACCACTAGCTCTCAGTCCAACCAGTGGCCTCACAGTAGGCCGTGGGATGGATCTGTGAGCTTCAGTCTGAGTGCGGTGGGCAGATGTTTTCCTGTGCTGCTTCCAGAGGCGGCCCCTGGCAAAGTGTCTGGGGTTTGAGAGTTTCCAGGGGCTCTCAACAGGACCAGCAGGAGACCTCTCTGTTCCCAGGATTGGGGCCCAGCTGAAGAAGTGGGCTCCAAGGGCCGAGCCAAGCCTTTCTGATTCTCAGAAGGCAAACTTGGCTGCTGGTTGGCCCTTCAGATCTCTGCTGTGTTTCCACTGCTTTGTCAGAGAGTCTGTGACTGTGGGGGGGGCCTCGGTGCTCTCTTGCTCAAGATTCCTAGATGGAGGATGCCCCGCTCTAGATTTGAGGGGGACAGATGCTGGCTTCTATTTTCCCACACACCTCACCCGCTGTTGTAAGGCATGGACTCAGCGCCATCCACTCTCCAGATCCAGTGGCCTGGGAGAGGGACCTATTGTGTGGTTGGGAGCTGGGACAGCTCTGCCTCCCCTGGTGGTGTGCTGAGTCTTAGTGTAGCCAGCCTGTCAGTCTCCAGTCAGAGGGCTGGGTGTTGAGCCTGTTGGGCTTGTGGGAGTTAGGACAACTCCGCCTCCCTTGGTGGGGTGCTGGTTCTTCGCACTGCCCGCCTGTCAGTCTCCAGTCAATGGCCTTGGGGAGGGGACTCAGAGCCAGTGGCGAGGGGTGCGGGAGGGGTCCTCGTGTTCCAAACACTTGGAGAAAGTTGGATGAGAGCTTTATCTGGATTTCTTTTCCAGTTTGAGTTCTTCTCCATTGCTTTTTGAGTTTGTTGTTGTGTTTTTCTTAAGGCTCTTGGGACTCCCTGGTTCTCTCTTTTTGTGAGAGAGAGCTAGGCAGCATCCCTATTGTCTCAGCACCATCTTCCATTCCCCCAGATATGGATGTCTTAAAAATAAATAAACGTGAAGAGACGTAGACATAAAGGCATAACAAATATATTTATGTGAAACTGTTTAAATCATATCTCAGGAAAAGTAGGACTAAAGGAATAAAGGGACTAATTACGATTACAGTTTTTTCGTAAAAATACACTGATCTTTAATAGGTTTTGTGATAAAAGGTATGCTAAAGTGACCATCAAATCACAAGAAAAAGAGAAAACAAAAATCAAGATCCATAACTCTATGTGGTGATTTTGAGGCATGTAGATTAGTAATAGATTAAAAAGTCTAGAATGTCAGAAATGACATTGCTGCAGTTCATAGAATATTCCATCTATTGGACTCATTTAACATGACAGAACATTTCATGACAACTGCAATGTACACAATCTATCAAACAACATGGTGCATTCACCACCAGATGATGCCGTATTCTACAAAATACATTATAGATTTTAACTTTCATAAATATTGTATTATATGCTCTGTATCTATAAAGCTATACTGAAATAAAACTAGAAAGCAGCAGGTTTAAATCCTCTAGAGAAGCAAACAAGTAATCACAAATTTTAAACTGCACACACAAAGGGAAGCCTTCAGGAAACTTAAAGGTTCAGAGGATACAGAGACAAGAATGTAGGTTACTAACAGTGAGCTCACTTAGTACCCAGTATGCTTGAGGAAATAGGGTCAACCTAGAACACCATACAAAAGTGTCCAAGTATATGATAACATATTTTAAGAAGAAAAGCATCTTTGTCCACATAGGACATTAGTGTCTATATAGTAACATGTGCAAACATTCCTGGAACTAATGGATTGTATCAGTATCATATCATACAAAACCAGAATAATACACAATAATGCATAATTTGTTTTCTTTTGTTAATTATATTAACTCAATTATCTTAGTTATATTATTACATTACATTATATTAACTTTTTATTAACTGTGGGGATTAATAATTATGCTAGATTTATATTGAAAAAATTCAGATAACATGCTATATAGTATATATGATATACTTTGTGGACACTATACAATTTTATAGTATATAATGTCTATTACATAATGAGTAATATGTATTACTATATAGTATGTCATATATACTCTATAATTGTATATACACTATAGAATGTGTATAGTATAGTATATACAATTGCATAGCATAGAATATGAATATTATATGATGTATGTGTATCATATAATTTTAGACAAAATTATTATGCATATGTATGCATTATTACATATTATATTATATAATATTAAAATAATATATTAATTAAATGTATTGTTGTATTAGCATTCCTTATACACTATATAATTTACATGTTATTTATAGATGTAAGTATAGATATATACTTCTCGGTGCGGGTCCCAGGCCTTGAACTCAGTGCCTGGATGCTAAGCCTGACCTTTATTGCTCAAGGTATTTCTCAACCAATTGAGCCACATCTCCACTTCTGAGATTTTGGGTTTGGTTTGGTTTCATTTTGAGGTGTGTGTGTGTGTGTGTGTGTGTGTGTGTGTGTGTGTGTGTGTGTGTGTGTGGTATGTAATTGGAAATTAGATTCACATGGCCTTTCCTACCCAGGCTGGATAGGAACTCTGATCCTTGGACCTTAGCCCCCTGAGTAGTTAGGATTATAAGCATGAACCACAAGTGGTTGGCTATAATAAATTATCTAACACAAATAATTACTGTATAAATATATAAACTCCTTCCTAAAATTAAAAGACAGTAATAATTCAATTTCCTCTTCTCTTCTTTAAGTCAGTAGATTGTAAGAAAAGGACAGTGTTCACTTCAAATCAGAAAGAGATACATTCAAATGTAGATTTGAGTCAAATGATATCATTTTGACTTAATTTATAGAAATGTAGAATAACTCATTGTCCTTGCCTTCATAGCTCTAGGGCCTGAGGTATAGAAATAGTTCATGAGAATATTTTTGCTACATTAGCAGGATCTAAGTATAATTCTGACTCATGTGGCCAGGTCATTGACATGAATGAAGATGTACCCATTTGAAGAGTATAATTCCAATGCCTACCAAAGCCACTCCCTCAAAGATAAATAGGTCTATCAGTAGTGTTCTTTTACAAATATCTGGATTCATAAATGTGCAAATATATATATATATATATATTTAAGAATAGTTAAGGACCTGATGGCAGATTGTGGTAGAAAAATGTATTTATCCTCATCATTTGTTCTGCAAAATAATGTGAGGCTTGGAGAAGTGTGTGTGTGTGTGTGTGTGTGTGTGTGTGTGTGTGTGTGTGTATGTTACCTGTGTCAGTATGTGTATCAGTGTTGGGAATTGAACTCACGGCCTGGAAACTGTTCCTGTAACAATTTGCTTAAGGCTAGTGCTCTAACACTTGAGCCATTGGTCCACTTCCAAATTTTTGTGGGTTACTTGGAGAAAAAGTGTCTCACAGACTATTCTGCTTGGCTGGTTTTGACCTTGATTCTCATATCTCAGCCTCCTGAGTAGTTAGGGTTACAATCATGAGCCACTGGGACCCAATTAGGAGTATGGAGAAGCTCTGTGCTAAAAATTGCAGAGCTGAAGAATGGTCTGACCAAATGTAACTTCTGCTTTCTTATGGCCAGAGCAAGCACCAACATTCTGTTTTAACATCCATCGTTCTGATTCTGTTCCAGCAGATCTCAAATTTCCCCATTTTAAGTAGAACAACTTGTTCTCCTTGTTCTTAATGGGGAAGAAATAGAAGTGTTTAGAAAATACACTATGAATCTAGGACAAAACAGCTTAGAAAGTGTGCATTTTACCAGGCATGCTGGCTAATGCTTGCAATCCCAGCTACTTAGGAGTTTGAGATCTGAGGATCAATGTTCAAAAACAGCCTAGGCACTAAAGACCATGAGATATTCCCTCCAATTAATCAGTAGAAAAAGGGAAGTAGGGCTTGGATCAAGGGTAGAGTGATAGCCCTGAACCGAAGAGCTCAGAGACAGCGCCCAGGTCCAGGGTTCAAGTCGCATGACCCTAAAAAATAAACTGTGCATTTCATATTATGGATAGCATATAGCCCCAGAAATTTTAATCATGTAAATGAACAAGGAAGGAGGATTCTGGGAGAGATGAGAATTAGGCTCATTCTAACCACAGCCATTACCTTTTATGTGTCGTGTGATCCCCAAGAGCACAGAACAACTAGGTCAACCAAACATAAGTAATGGGCAAAGATGTCCCTCTGGTGGCTTTCTCCAGACACTGTAGCCAATATCACAGGCAGCTTTCAAGTTCAAAAGAATTCATAAAGACAACCTGAGGGTCTTTGACCCTAGAAAGGAAACTGTTTCCTTGGCAACAAGATTTCATTTTGCAAGAATAGAGGGAGGAGTTATTGAAAACAAAAACTAAGACTTTTTTTCTGATAGTCATAGACTCCATCAACATATAATAAACTCTAAGAAAATGAAGATTGTGTGAGAATAATTTGTTCAATGTGGCAGCTAAGACAGAAGTGAATCAACAAACAAAATAACTTTTGTTTAACTTTTCCAAACATAGTGTACTCATGGACAGGATCAAGCTGTATTTGATACAAATTCAGCAAATATTCATTCAGTATTTTATATGATTTAACTGTGTGTGTATGTGTGTGTGTGTGTGTGTGTGTGTGTGTGTGTGCTCACGAGCCTTTTGTTTCTGGGGGTTGAACCTAGTGATCTTTGAACTTTTGTGCTCAAGGCTAGTGATGTATCACTTAAGCCAACCACTCCATTTTTAACATGTTTAATGCTACATTGGAGATAAGATTTTCAGAGGCTTTCTTCCAATCCTCAGATCTCAGCCTCCTGAGTAGCTAAGGTTGGCAGGTGTGACCAACTGGTTTCCACCTAAATACGATTGTATTCCCCAAAGCTCTGTCCTAAACGTTTTTGCCCTAAGATTGATAAATGCTATTTTAACTTTGAGAAGTATTGCCTAGTTGAATGTTACTTGAAAGTTACTGAAATAATATCCTCAAGATGGATTATAAATTCTCTCTCTGTCTCTCTCTGTCTCTCTCTGTCTGTCTGTCTCTCTCTCTCTCTCTCGCTCTCTCTCTCTCTCTTTCTCTTTCTCTTTCCTTCGATTCCTCTCTCTCCCTCTCCTTCCTGACTCAAAATGTAAATACTCAAATACATATTCCCATCTTTATATGACACCTTCATGATAGACCCAAATCTTGGAACTGTGATTCAAAAGAAAATTTTCAGGTATTTTATCATAGTCCTGTGAAACTAATATAGCACTTTATATAAAGCTCTGTACTAGGGATGGGGGAGGGAAATGGGGACCAAGACATGAGAAAGGGTATCAATGTTTGTGAAGTAATGCACTTTCTATCTTGTCAATATAATGTAACCCTCTATTAATTACAATATATATATATATGGATGAAAAAAGCACTTTACTAGTTAATTTCACAGAAATTCCCCCCTATTCATTCAAAGGAATATTAAACATAGAGACAACATTTAAGAGAGTCATTTTATTTTAGGAGAACTTTTAGTAAATTATCAATATCATTTTATGCTTTTCAATAAAATAACATTCTTTAAATGAGTCTAACTATTTTCTTTTTTATTTTTTCTCATAGCTTGTTATTCTTAAGAAATTACTGCTACTCAACTACTCACTTGTCTGGGATCTGAGGATCTCTATTCAAAGCTAGTGAGGGCAGGAAAGTCCATAATACTTACCTTCACTACCTGACAAATGTAACTGTAACCCCTCTATATATTACCCCTACAATAATATACAATTAGAAAAAAAGACTTACCTCCAATTACCTAGCCAAAACCTGGGGGTGAAGGTATGACTGAAGTGGTTGAGTACAATCCTTGAGAAAAATAGCCAAGGGACACTGCCCAGGCCCCAGTACTGACAGGACACAAAAACGATTTCAAAAATACCATTGGAGGTTATAGCTATGCAAATATTTATATTGTACTTTGTAGATTGTTCAGGTCAGGAAACTTTTTCAAAGAAACTTTGATTATAGGTCTTTCATAATTTGCTGGCTTACTTTAGATTCTAACGCCCTAAGGAGAATGTGCCTCTTCTCAATAAGTGCAAAACAGATCAGATTATAAATCACTGATCAGAATGAGAAGATAAGAAAACAAACCCAACAAACTAAAGATGTCTTGCTGGAAAAAAGGAAAGCATTTTATTTGAACCACTCATAGATGTCTGAAGGGTTTGTCATTTTAATAAATGAAACTTATGATCTCAATGCACCTCTGGAGTCTGTTACAAAAACTTCCCAGAACTCACTTGGGCAGGAAACTTTATTTTTATTTTATTTTTATTTTTTGTGCCAATCTTTGCTTGAACTCAAGCATGGGCACTGTCCTTATACTTCTTTTTGCCCAAGGCTAGAACTCTACCATTTGAGCCACAGTTGAACTTCTGGCTTTTTCGTGGATCTTTGCAGATATGAGTATCACGTACTTTCTTGCCTGTGCTGGTTTCAAATCATGATCCTTGGATCTTAGGCCCCTTGAGAAGAATTTTGACCATTAGCTACTGGCAACCCATTGGAAATTTTTATTCACACATAAGGCACCTATGTCATTTAAATTATGTTGAATTTAATGTAAAAATCTGGTGTATTTCTGAAAGAAAATTGTCTTCTAACCAAATAATTCTCAAGTCTTCACTTTAATTGTAACACATTTCCCATTATCCCTGACCTAAATTCTGTGATCAACAGCTTTCTTCCTCAGATATTTCAAGTACCAGATGTTGATTCATTTAGGTAGAAGAGAATGTATAAAGTCGGCATATAATCAAAGAAACACAGCCAAGACAGATTTTGCTCATCTAGGAAGAAACTGCCAGGGCTTCCCTGACTGGAACATGAATTATAAACAACACACCTCAATACATCTCACCTTTCAATGGCACGTCAGAAAAAACAATTTTAGAAATGAATCTGTCATTGTAACAGTAAGAGAAAGTGAGTTCCAGGATTTTACCTCATTTTTGGAAAGCTGGAGCAGTGGACCAGGAGGGAACATAACAGAGGCCATATTAAAGAAAAATGGATGAATTCATAGAATCCACAAATAAAAAGTTGACCAAACTCCAACAAATGTCCAAAGAAAATAAAGCCACTGAGCTAAAATCCCTTTATGTTAAAACCTCTGGAGAAAGTAGAAATCCATGGAACACTCCTCAATATAATGAGGGCTGTGTATGACAAACCCACAGCTAGTATTATAATTAATGGCGAAAAGCTAAAGCCACTCCCTCTAAAATCAGGAATGAGACAATGATGCCCACTCTCTCCACTCCTCTTTAACATAGTATTAGAAATCCTACCCAGTGCAATAAGGCAAAAAGCAAGCATAAAGGGGATCCAAATAGGGAAAGAGGAAGTAAAACTACCCCTCTTTGCAGATGACATGATCCTGTATTTAAAGAATTCTATACACTCTACTCCCAAGCTCCTTGAGCTGATTCAAAACTTTGGAAAAGTAGCAGGCTATAAAATTAACCCTCAAAAATCAACTGCCTTCCTCTAGCCAATAGTGACAGGAATGAGGCAACAATCAGGAAAGCAACTCCTTTTGAAATACCTCAAAGAAAATTAAATAGTAGGAATTACCTTAATTAAGAATGTAAAGGACATTTTTGATGAAAAATTTAAAATCATGAAAAAGGAAATTAAAGCAGAACTGAGGAAATGGAAAAACCTCCCATGCTCCAGGATTGGAAGAATCAATATTATCAAAATGACAATCTTCCTAAGGGCTATCTACAAATTCAACACAATACCCATCAATACGCCAATGTCATTGTTTAAAGAAATAGAAGATACAATTCAAAATTACATATGGAATAATAAAAGACCCCGTATAGCAAAAACACTTCTTAGCAGAAAGAACAGCGCTGGAGGAATTTTAATACCAAACTTTAGATTCTATTACAGAGATATAATTATCAAAAGAGCTTGGTACTGGCACAAGAACAGCCCGGAAGACCAATGGAATAGAACTGAAGACGCAGATATTAAACGACAGACCTATGGCCACCTAATCTTTGACAAGGGACCCAAATAAATAGAGTGGAAGAAAGATAGCCTCTTCAACAACTGGTGCTGGCAGAACTGTTTAAGCACCTGCAGAAAACTAAAATTGGATTCTTCTTTGTCACCTTGCACTAGAATTAGCTCCAAATGGATCAAAGACCTGGATGTAAAAGCCAATACATTGAAAACTTTACAAGAAGGAATAGGAGATACACTAGGCCTCCTTGGCACAGGTCGAAACTTTCTTAATAAGGACCAAGAATCACCACAAATCAGAGAAAAGCTGGATAAGTGGGACTGCATTAAATTTCAGAGCTTTTGTATGGCAAAGGACATAGCTAATAAAATAATTAGGAAGCCTACAGAGTGGGAGAAGATTTTCACCAACCAAACAATGGGCAAAGGCTTCATATCTGAAATATATCAACATCTCAAAAAATTCATTAAATCCAAAACTAATCTCCAAAGTAACACCATCCCATTAAAAGATGGACCAAAGACTTAAAGAGAGTCTTCTCAGAACAAGAAAACCCATGTCCTATAGACACATGAAGAAATGCTCAACATCTCTGGTCATAAAAGAAATGCAAATCTAAACAACTCTAAGAATCCACCTCACCCCAGTTAGAATGGCCAGGATCAAGAAACCTAATAACAACAGATGCTGGAAGTGATGTGGACAGGAGGGATCACTACTACACTGTTGGTTGGAGTGCAAATTCATTCAACCACTATGGAAAGCAATATGGCAGTTCCTCAAAAGACTAAACGTAGGGCTCCCCTATCACCCGGGAAATCCACTACTTGGCATTTACCCAATCATCCAGAAATAAGGACATACTAAATCCGCTAGCACAACAATGTTCATTGCATCACTATTTACCATAGCAAAGACATGGAACCAATCTAGATGTCCCTCAGTTGATGAATGGATCAACATGATGTGGTATTTGTACACAATGGAATTCTATGCTGCTGTCAGAAAGAATGACATTGCCACATTTGTTAGGAAATGGAAAGACTTAGAAAAAATCATATTAATGCAGTAAGCCAGACTCAAAGGAACTTAGGCTCAATGGTTTCCCTCATTCATCATAATCAGTAGAAACCTTGGGCTCTTCTAGCAGAGATTTGCAATAGAGCAAAACCTTGATACCTTTAGTGTCATATAGTATGACACTAAATGATGGGATCATTAGGATGTAGAAACATAAGCCATATAATGAATGATTGCTGTCCATAAGGTACTATGTTATCTCTCATCTCTTTTGTTGTCTCTTGGCTATCTCATATTGTTACAGTATCTCGCTTTGTTACCTGATATAATGGATATATTTGTATTTGGATATTTGAAATTGGATAGGGAAGGGGGAAAACAAGATAAGGGGTGGAGATGGGGGAAGGGAAATGGGGACTAAGAAAGGTGGAAGGGAATCAATGTATGTGAATTAATGCACCTGGTATCTGGCAAATATCATGCAACCCTTCTATTAGTTACAATAAAAATATATGAAAAAAAGAATCCCTCCTTGAATACTTGTTTATTAAACCTGAAAAAGCAATCCACTTTTAATTTGACTTCTATAACTGTAACCTCTCTGTATATCACCTTTACAATAAAAATATTTGTAGCATGACAAAACTTTAAAAAAAAGAAGGATTCATACCTACATCCTATTCTTAGTTTTAGATACATAACACACATCTGTGTGTGCAAGTGTGTTTGTGTGTGTGCATGTGTGTGTGTGTGTGTGTGTGTGTGTGTGTGTGTGTGTGTGTCAGTGTGTACCAGTACTGGAGCTTGAATTCAGAGCCTAAGTTCTGTCTCTTAGCTTTTTCACTCAAGGATGGTACTTCACTCTTGAGCCATAGCTCCACTTTAGGCTTTTTGATAGTTGTAAATAAGAGCCTCATGATCCTCTCTACCTGGGCTGGCTTTGTACTCAGATCCCAGTCTCCTGAATAACTATGATTACAAATATGAACCCCCAATGCCTAGCATTCAATGTACTTTCAAGGAAGTGAATTCATTAGTATTATGTCTTAAGAAATGTCTAGTATGAGGATGTCTTTTAAAAGAAACCACACTAAGGGATAGCAAAATTGATGAGTGATAACTTAGTACATTAAGGGCAACAATCACATGGCTTTTGTTTCTATATCCTGGAAGTCTTTCATTTAGCGTCATGCTGTATGGCTTTATGTACCTAGGTTTTGTTCTATAGTAAATATCTGATAGGAGAGTCCAAGGTTTCTACTGATTATGACAAATGAGGGAAACCATTGAACCTATGTTCCTTTGAGTCTGGCTTACTTCAATTACTATGATTTTTTTCTAAGCCTTTCCATTTCCTTACAAATGGAGGGATGTCATTCTTTCTGATAGCAGCATAGAATTCCATTGTGAATAAATAACACAGGTAGCATTGTACCACTTGAACCACATGTTCCTCCTTTCTTTTTGCTAGTGAATTAGAAATACATCTCCTGAGGAGCTAAAATTCCACTTGTGAGCCAAAAGCACCAGCTCAACATGCATTTATATTCTATTTTCATTTTTCATTTCCTGGTAGTTTAAAGAAAATAATTATTAAAGGTAAAAATCTCAAAAAACTCCATTTGTATACTCCACTTTTGCTTCATCTTTGCCAAGAAATTGGACAATATTTCCCATTATCTTGAGTTCTTTTGTTTTAATATTACCAATTTGATATGCTCATAAATCCAGTGTCTTTATATAATTTTCTAATACCAAACTTGACATTTAAACAATATCACTCCACTCCTCCCACCCTTATTTGTGGAAAACAGTAGAGGTCCAAAAGTGTCCCAACTTGAGTCGTTGTTAATCTCGATGGTCCTGTAAGTGCTGCTAGAGGTTTGATCTCTCTCTCTCTCTCATAAATTAGTAGTTTGGAATGTTATACTTCCCCAAGAGGCTGTTGAAGGGATTTTTAAATGCTTTCCAAGCCTCACATTGAACATTACATACATCAAACCCCAGACTCAAGCTATATAAAGATCAGGGTTTTCATTGATCTCTTCTTAGCAAAAGTCAAGGCCAAAGCAAATTGGTAGTTCTTAAAGCTAAATCTGTGAACAGAGCACTGAAATTTATAAGTACTTCAATATACATCTGAGAACGAAGTATAGAAATTTAGGAGTACTTCAAAGCTCATGATTTTTATGGATTGAATGCTTGCTCCTTTGCCAATGAGTATGTGTAAATATGAACCACAATGGGAATGGAACATTAATGCAGTGTATATAGGATTATGTAAGGACTTGAAGAGAATTTTTCATGAATGAGATTCAGAAACTTATTTCAGCAGAGAAAGTGCTCTATTAACAGATGCACACCTACAAAACCTGTCATCCATTAACAATAGAGTGGGCTTTCAGCAGATACCATATATTCTATTACCATTATCTTGGAGTCACTAGCTCTACCTGTGTGAAAAATCTTGTTTTGAGACACTCCAGTTTATGTTATGATGACATGAAGCCTATAAATATGAGGAGATATCATCTGAGCTGGAGTTGCATGCTAGACACAAGGTATTTAAATGCTGTTCTTCTGTTGTAGACTTTAAGGTATATATATTTCTGGTATAGTATTTAATTTTTAATTAAATACCTGCAACCTCAAGTGAAGAAATAACATTGTAAGGAGAGAACTTGCAGATTAGTACCTCAAAGAGTCCCATAGAGATAGTATGAGTTTACATTTTCATTGCTTATTTACATGGTGGTAAAGTTTGTCATGCAAATGCCATGAAAACTAGAAGCTTCTCATTTCATTGATAACATTAAAAATATATTCATAGGTAGATAATTTACAGTCCAACTAGTCATTTATGCACATTTGTATCTGGAATTATCTCCAAAAAATGAAATAGTCAGTGTTCATGCTAATGATCTGGATCACAGAGCTTGATTCTGAAAATCATTGCTTGATTTGTTTAATATAAAATATATGAAGGAGAATATAAATTTAGAAAATAAATTTATTCCAAATGTAGTAGGCACTTCTAAGGAAAAAAATCACAATGGAACCCTTTCAAAATATAATTTGTACTGTCACAGACAAAATAAAAATTATAAAAAAGAATAGCAGCGTTTTTTGATGGTAAAAATTACAAATTGGAGATACCTCAAAAAGTTAAAACTATTTGTTCCTGTAATCATAACTGACCAAAAGGATGATATCCAAAGAGCCTCAGTAAAGACAAGCTGGAGCAGAAAATTCCATGATACCCTTTTTTAAACTTTTAAAAAATTTTTCATATATTTTTATTGTAATTAATAGAAGGGATAAATTATATTGTACAGATAGAAGGTGCATTGATTCACATACATGGATATCCTTTCTCCTGTCTTGGTCCCCACTTCCCTCCCCCCGGCCCCCACTCCTCATCTTGTTTTTCCCCATTCCCTATCCAATTTCAAATAACCAAATACAAATATATCCAATATATCAAATAACAAAGTGAGATATTGTAACAATATGAGATAACCAAGGGACAGCAAAAGAGATGAGAGATAACATATTACATTAAGAACAACAATCACTCATTATATGGCTTTTGTTTCTATATCCTAGAGATCCTTTCATTTAGCATCATACTGTATGGTCTTATGTATCTAGGTTTTGCTCTATTGCAAATCTCTCCAAGACACTCATATATGCAGTTAACCAATGGTATGCCAGAAGTAGATGCGTGGCTCAAGTGATATGAGAGAGAAAAAAGGATGTGTGACAAGGTATAAATATGGCCATAAATACAATCAAATTACATGGCGTCTAAGGTAGAACAATATGAATCAGTTAGGTGGCAAAAGTACCCTACTGTATAACAATTGAGAAAAAATTTCGACAATCAGTGGATGTAGAGTTGAGTCAAATCCATAACTTACCAGTTTCTAGTTGCAGCAATGCACTTATCTATAGGAATAACTTCATGAATAAATATGTCTGTAATCAATACCAAACATAAAATTTTACCTAACCAAGACCATACTTTTCTTCATTTCTGCAGATAGATAAGAAACATCCATCTGTTGAAACTATACTGCTTAATATGTCTATCTTAGCACTAATGTGCAAAATGACTAAAACATGTTTGGGGAAATTTAAGATAAGGAAAATTAGAAAAACATAGGCAGATATTGGTGAAGAAACAAAATAAGGTAAGGCAAAGATGTGTTATGTCTGTAAACTTAACTACTCAGAAATCTGAGATTTGAGGACTATGTTTGAACCCATCCTCAGTAGGTGTGTCTAAGAGACTCAATCTCTAACATCCAAAATATGCCAGATGTGGAGCTGTGGTTCAAGTGGTAGAGCACTGGCCTTCATCCAAAAAGCTCAGAGAGATTGTGCAGGAGCTGGGATCCCAGGGCCAGCACAAAAGAAATAAAGATAAGAAAACATCAGTGACATATAAGATAAAGACATACATGTAATATATCAGGTTTATCACTGCCATTTTAGCTCCCAAATGTGGGCACATACCCAATGACCGACTTGTCACCCAAGCAGTTGAAAAATAATGAAAATGATAGAGGCAGTGACATTTTTTCTTACAATACATGTGGAGTAGGCTGTTAGAGTTTCTTAGAGTTCCAAATAACCATTTTCTTATGCCTCCCCCATCCCATTCCATACCCTCCCTTCCCCTTCTCTTCCCTTCCATTTTCTTTGTATAGGCATGTATTACTGAGGGCCTCTGTTCCAGGACAACAGCCATGGTTATATACGTACATGAGTAAACCAGAAGTTACTGAGGGCAGACAAAAGTCTATCATAAAAGATCTTTTACAATGCCTGGTCATGCCTGGATCGTGAAGTATATCTGACATAAAATAGTGTTACAGTGGTTAGTTCTTAAAAGTAAGTTTGTCTGCAGTAAAAGAGAATGTGTGTGTGTGTGTGTGTGTGTGTGTGTGTGTGTGTGTGTGTGTGTGTATGTGTATGTCTTAGGGCATGAAATCAGAGGCCAGATATTGTCTTTGAGCTTATATTCTCAAGGATAGAACTCGGACACATGACCCACAGCTCTCCTTCCAGATTTGGATGGTTAATTGGAGATAAAAGTCTCACAGATTTTTTTGCCAGTCCTGGGCTTTAGCTTAGGGCCTGAGCACTGTCCTTGGATTTTCTGAAGGCTAGAGCTCTACCACTTCAGCCTCAGCACCACTTCAGGCTTTTTCTATATATGTAGTACCAAGGAATCGAACCTAGGTCTTTCTGCATGCTAGGCAAGCACTTTAACCACTAGTCCAAACTCCAAGCCCCAAGTCTAACTGATTTTTATGTTGGTGCTTGCTTCAGACCTTAGTCCTCAAATACCAGCCTCCAGCATAGTGAAGAATAGACAGTCATGAGCTACCAGCCTACAATAAGAATTTTTGTTGATGTCCTCACAATACAAGGTACCAGAGAGATCTTCTCAGACAACTTGTCTGTGAGGAAGGAAATGTTTCTGAAGCCTTTTAGTATAGATCTCATACCACTGACTCTGGTTGGTAGTAATAACATCATTTAATCCCCTACAATGACAATTTGGATGGAGTGGATAAAGTAATGCTGGAAGTGAGGAGCTTACAAATATGGAAGGAAAGGAAAGCAGAGTGCTCTCCTACTAGCAGGCAGAATATTACCACAAACAGATTGAAAATAAAGCAATGAAAATAAACTGTTTCCAGGGCATAGGGAGAAGGATGTCATAGTAGTACAGATGGATAACATCATCTGTGTACCTAGACTTCCCTCACCTGCTTCCCATCTTGAGAACAAAATGGTATATGGAAATAAAATATTGACTTACTTATGGCTTGTATGTTCAGCCCCAGTAGCATCACTGCTACTGCCATCTGTTTCCCAAGTGTAAAGAAGGAAAAACCCAGGAATCATCACATTTCCATCCACATATGCTCAATATTTCATTGTAGAAAAGCAGCTAGTTCCAGCCAAGGACCTGACAGCAAGGGGAAGCTGGAGAAGACTGAATGTAAAAATCAAAGGACACATCTCTGAAATATCTGTCCAGCTGAAATTCTGGCTAGACGTTGCCCACAGTGTCAGGTATGTATGCTCATATATCTTTGTATAGGTGCAGTTTTGTCTTTGTATTGACACTGTAGCTCATCTTCCACCAAATCCTTTGGTGAAGCCACAGGCAGAATATGTAAAACTCTTTTGTTGAGGCTCTGCAGCTGTGGCTATGCATCCTGGAGAATACCACGACTTGGAAAACATGTTTTCAGATTCTCCTTGTTCATCTCAGGTGATATGGATTTCCTCCAAAATCACAGTGAGGCCCCAGGAAGGAAGTTAACTTTGATAAATTTGGTTCAACATCTGTGCCAAGGAACTACTTTTCACGAAAGCCATTTAGGATGATGCAACTGGATTGCATCAGATGATGCTACATCAGATGCACATAGAAATGGCTAGAAAAAATTCTTTCCCAGTGACATGTCAACTAAAGTTATTAGGCCATCATACACAGATGGTCAATTTGCACACCAAATTGCCATGAGATCCACAGATTACTATTTGATTCAAGCTATTGTACAGAGGCCTTCACAAAAGCAGCCATATGCTATTGCCTAATTCAGCAATGACGTTGGTGAACCAGCAATTTCATGTCAATAAAGTCATTGTCATAAATGTGTTGCATGTTTGTATTGTGAAATTGCTCCTTCAAACTGTGCCAGAGCCAGCTGACATCAAGGCAGGATTCCTGATTTAGGGGGTGAGGATGAAAAGAAAAACACAAGACACAGATGGGGTCGGGAGGTCTACAGCTTAAGACTGGAGCCTAAAGAGATTGCAGATTTATACTGTAACACCATTTATTTTTGGTTCTAGTCTTATATAATATCTTAGAAACAACAAACATCCAGGGGTTACTTTCATAAAAAACAACAAGTAAGTTTCAGACAGAGCACCCCAGCAAGAAGCAATAAAGCCAGAAAGTTTACAAAAACAGCTCAAAGTTGGTAAGCATGGCATCATTCATTATGATACAAGTTGTTTTTCGTGGCAGCTCATCTCCTGTGTGCTTAGCTCTAAGCAATACTGCAGGTGGAAGCTCAGTCTGACCCCACACTTAGCCCCCAACTAAACTTGTATCTTTTACTGAACTTTCTACACACAGAAATCAGTTTTTTCATGATATACTTGTCTGAGAACATGTGATAATAGAAGAAAAAGTTCTCTATTACAAGCCTTAATATTATAGCTAACTATGATTTCTACTTGTCAAAATATATTAGACACATTTTCAATGAAGACATCTCAATGGCCTTTGAAAACAGATTTACTTCAGGATTGTAATCCCATTCTGTACTTTCTAATGAGAATTTCATTCTATTGTAATAGCCTATTCATTACATTTTGTATGATCATATTTTAGAGTCAGAAATTTTTATGTCTATATAGTTGTGTTTATATTTCTAATACCTTGTCCATAGCATTGGGTATGGAAATATGAAGTCACTGCTCTTATACTGTTTGGATCAAATAGCCCAATATTAAGGACAGCATGCACTTTTCGTTCCTTTGGTCTTGTCTTATATCACTCAAAATGATTCGCTCTAGATTCATCCACATACCTGCAAATGCCATTATTTTATCTTGTCTGTTGGTTATGTAGTATTGCATTACATATATAGATATATATGTATATATAAATATATATACATATATATCTATATATGTATCACATTTTTTATCCATTCATCTGCAATAGAGCATCTGGATTGTTTCCATCCCTTGGCTATTGTGAATAGTGCAGAGATGAACATAGCTGAGCAGGTGTCCTTATCATATCCTGGGTTATGATGTTTAAGATAGAAAAGAGAGACTTATCAAAAGAAGAGGTTAAAATGGCAGAAAGCATATGAGAAAATTCTCATCATTCATGTTCATAAAGGAAATTCCAATAAAAACAACCCTAAGATACCATCTTACCCCAACAAGAATTTCCAAGATTTTGAACTCAGACAATGGCAGATGCTTGCGGGGTTGTGGAGATAAAGGAACCCTACTGCACTGTTGGTGGGATTGTAAGCTAATTCAGCCACTCTGGAAAGCAGTGTGGAGGTTTCTTATCTTTTTATCACTTAAAATTTTAAATTTTCATTATTGTAAGTTAACCGAACAAAGAGCTTATACAGAAAAAATACATATATACGTGCAATGGGCCTCATGCCAACAAGTTACTTGCCATGCTTAATATCATAAAGCTCTTTATACTTCCTTGTGTAACCTACTTGAATCATGTGTAATTGTTCCTTTGCCCTTAATGTCGGCAGCATTTGTTATTAGACTTCCTGAATGACATTGTGATCAGAGTGAGAAAAAATTCGATATCAAGTAGGAGAAGTTGATGGAAAGAGCAGGGAAGAAATTATGTCTCCAATGAGCAACTATTATCTCTCCATAGAAGAGTTTTAGGTGGGCATTAGGCTTTCCAGTCTATGGAGTCACATCAAGGAAGCTATAATGATACAGAGGTCTTCTCCAAAGAAACAGTGAGCCAAGCCAGAGGTGGCAACAGTAGCAGAGTCAGCCCAGCTGGAGGGCTTTGCATGAATTTAAATGGGTGGAATAGGAGCCCACTGCTCAGTCAGCCACAGTCCAACATAGAAACCGTTCAACTGTCCTGTGAGGACTAGTTCTACAGATCATGCAGGTCTCAATGTCAATCATGTGTATTTCCCTGATCAAGTGTTTTATCTTCCAAGTCTATTCTCCTACAATTCTCCACCCACTTCTGACACCTCTCCAAGTCCTGTGGGATCCTGAAAAAAGCCAGGTCAGAATGCAGGCTCTTACTTGAACAGTTGGGAGCCCTCCCAAAAATTCAGCATTGTTGTTGGCCTACTGCCAGCCTTGCTCTCCCCTCCCCACCATCATTGGGTCATTGGTCACCTGTTGGGGTCAGGGAGGGGAGCCAGGCTAGCTGGGGGGTGAGCAACCAACTGTATGGATGAGCTTTGGTCTCCCTTTTTTCTGGTTAAATTCAAACTGAAGGAACAGCTGAAGCCCACATGCTAGGCCAATGTTGTCATGGTTACTTTCCCTGAATCAGCTCACCTATTCTTTGGTTTATATCTGGAGAATTAAATCTTACTTGGTGTGAGTTCCTAGATGCATAAATCCTGAGGGGAAACTAAAACTCTGCTTCTGGGGAGAGAGTTTTACTTTTCCCTATTCTCTTTTGGCCATCATCTCCTACTCAGCATTGAAATTTGTTTATGCTAGTCTTGCAGCTTGAACTCAGGGCACTATCCTTGAGGTTTTCCAAAACTAGAAAGGCACTATTGTCATCTCTGGGTCTGATTTACTGATCATAATAAAAAACGTTCCCAGTCTTTCCATTTAATTATAAAATTTGCAAAGTATGTCTTTCTGATAGAAAAATAGAAATCTATGGTGTATAAATAATATACATAGCCAAAGCACTTCTATTTCCGTTGAAATGTCCAGATTGAGGTATCCTCAAAGAACATCAGAAGACCAGCACAGGTGCAAAAAGCAAAAGGGTCTTTATTGCAGGGCAAGCTCCCGCCTGGACTCACAAGAGCACATCCTAAATAGCAGGGCCAGCTGGGAGTGAATCTCAAATGGCGATGGTAGGAGGTTAGGGGAGATCCCATCACAGTATACCCTGGATGGATAGAATTTGAACAAAAAGATCATTTGTGTTTTGATTGGTTCCGAAGTCTTCCCCAAACCGTGTTTTATGCCCATATTCTCTGCCTTCCTGTGGTTGTTGCTGGGGGACCTAATATTATAGTATGGCAGAGGACTATAAGGGAACTGCAACTCATTGGCAGGGAAGCAAAACTTAGGCTTGGGCCTAGTTCTTTGTTCTTTGCAAATTTACAGCCTGTCATGGCAATACTTTTAGCAGCTATGTTCCTTTACAGGAAAGCTAGATGAATTAAAATAGTTCATCCTGATCCCTCACTGTGGCACCAAGGACTCAGATTCAGGGCTTTGTGCACACTAGGTAAGCACTCTACAACTAGGTCATCCTCCCAACACTCAACACTGTCTTTTATCTCACTCCAGTGACAATCTCTATGAAGAAGACTAAGAATATATGCTGCCAAAAATAAAGGTAAAGGGGAAACCAGCACATGATTAATTCAAGTTAATGCATGTGCTAAGGACATTGGTTCTGTTCTTCTGCTTTTGGGAACTGTTCTTGATCTTATTGGCTCAAGGATATTGCTCTACCACTTGAGCCACAGGTTCATATCTGGCACTTTTGGTTGTTAACTTTAAATTAAGAGTATCCCAGACATCAAGCCTAAGATGAGTTCAACGCATAATACTCAGATGTCAGATTCAAAGAAATTAGAAATACAGGCATGAAGTATCAGTACCCAGCTTAGCATATTTTCCTTACTCAACTCTATCTACCCATGTTTTGCTGATTTTCCTTCTCTTAATTGCCCAGAATATGCCTGACTATTTTTTATTAGTATTCTAAGAAACATTAAATGTTATACATTCAGCCGGTGGGTGTTTCTTAGAAATCAATAGATATGAAGAGAAGTGTAGTTTGGATTCAATACAATTTTATGTGTGGTATTGAGCACAGATGGCAATATTTTCTCAGGGAATACTTTCCTGTAGATAAGTGGACTACTGCAATTAGATATTAGTAGGCTAGATATGGGAGTCAATTCTACCCTCACTGATGTTCCAAAAATATTGTTATACTTTTATAAATTATGGTACTCTGCCAATTGCTTTGAAGACCCTATAGGATTCACCTGTGAATCCATCTGGCCCTGGGCTTTTCTTAGGTAGAAGTCTCTTTTGACATTTCTATTTCAGTGCTTAAAATAGGCCTGTTTAGTTGGGTTAGGTCTTCTTGCTTCAGTGTGGGTATGTTAATATTGGCTAGAAATTCATCCATTTCTTCTAGATTCTCAAATTTGTTGGGATAAAGGTTTGAGAAGTATGCCCTCATGATGTTCTGGATCTTGAAAAATTCTGTCGTGATACTACCATTTTCATCTGTGATTTTGTTTATTTTGGTATGCTCCCGTCTTTTTTTGGTAAGATTCGCTAAGGATATGTCAATTTTGTTAAATTTTTCAAAGAACCAACTCCTTGTTTTGTTGATTCTTTCTATCGTTTTTTTGGATTCCAATTCATTTAATTCTGCTTTGATTTTAATAATTTGCTTCCTTCTATTGGGATTAGGGTTGGTTTGTTGCTCTTTTTCCAGGAGCTTAAGGTGACACATTAAATTGTTGGTTTTCAATTTTTCCAATTTGTTATTGTAGGCACTCAGATTTATAAATTTTCCTTTGAATACTGCCTTTGTTGAGTCCCAAAGGAGCTGGTATTTTGTGTGCTCCTTTTTGTTAAATCTCATAAACTGTTTGATTTCTGTTCTGATATCCTCGATGACCCACTGGTGATTCAACAATGTGTTGTACAGTCTCTATGAGTTACATGGTTTTCGTTGGTGGAGATGGGTGTTCAGTTCCAATTCGATGCCCCTGTAGTCTGAGAGAGTGCAGGGAATAATTTCAGTGTTTCTGAATCTGCCCAGGTTTGTTTTATGCCCTAAAACGTGGTCTATTTTGGAAAATGTTCCACGAGCTGCTGAAGAAAAAAAACGTATATTGTGTTGTTGCTAGGTGGAATAATCTGCAGGTGTCTGTTAGATTTAGTTGGTCTACACAGTAGTTCAAATCTAAGGTTTCTTTGTTTAGTTTTTGCCTGGTTGATCTGTCCATCACTATGTATGGTTTCAGGGACAGTAAGGTTTGCTTGATGAAGTTCGGTGCTATTGAGCAATTTTTAATGAGGGGAAAGTTTTTTATTATAAACTCACAGCAGAATTTAACCATCCGAAGAAGGCATTTCATGGTAGGCTCATTCCAAATACCTCTCATTTTCTCACACCACCATGAAGATATTACCAGATTCACAGATTTTGTCAGGACAGTTAACCTTCCAAAATTCCCAGAGGATTTTTCTCTTGCAAGGCTGGGGTTTCTCTCATTTAATTGTTCAGTTTCTGAGCCAGACTGTGTTACATGGGAGAATTGTCTTCATGATCCTTCCTTATGGTGGTCGTGGCATATTTTTGACATGGCCATGTCTGAAGAGAGTTACAACATATATAATGCTGTGTATGCTGTGGCCCATGCCATCCATGAAACGTTTGTTGATAAAACAGAATTGAAACTGATGAGTAATGGGAAAGGGATGCTGCCTTCCCCTACACAGGTAATTCCCTTTGTTAGAACAGCAGTGTCACATTTTTTTTGTTTGTTTCTAGTCTGTTTTTTTTCTAGTAAATAATTTATGCCTTATTTTTATTTTTATATTTTTATTGTAAAGATCATGTATTAGTACATTTATTTTTAAAAGTATCACCCCACCCTCCTTTCCCCCTATTCCCCCATTCCTATTGTCCGCTCCCCAAATTGTAAACTTCATTTCTAACATAGAGTGTAGTGAGTATCATGTTTGTATTGGTTTAAACTATTCGCATCATTCTGTAAGGGGATTCTATAGAGAATTAAATGAAGTACTTTCAGATCATTTTTGTAAAGGTCAAGAGAAGCTTCTTGTCTTTTTATTTTCTTCGTCAGTATTGGGGCTTGAACTCTGGATACTTTCCCTGAGCAATTTTTCCTCAAGGCTAGAGCACTACCATTTTGAGCCACAGCATTCACTACCTGTTTTTTGAGTAGTTACTTGGAAATAGGTGTCTCAAAGGGTCTTTTTTGACTGGGTTGGCTTCAAGTTTCAATTCTCATATTTTAGTTTCTTGAGTAGCTAGAATGATACAAATGTGAGACACTTGCAACTGACAAAAGATACTTTTATTGGTTTACATATTTGAAGGTACTCTAACCTGTGTTCATGTGCACTTAAAGACAAAATTGAGACAAAAGAAATTGATGTCACATTCCATTCAATTTTTTGTGTTTCAAATGAATCAGCATGCTCACAGCTATTATATTGTAAATTAGTTATCTGATTGTAGTCTTTGAGTTTGTGTAATATTATCTGCAATTATAATCTGTAATTATATATACCTTTAATAAGCCCAACTTTTTTGTAGGTCATGGGGCTTGAACTCAGCCTGGATAGTGTTCCTGTGCTCTTCATCTCAAGGCTACCATCCTACCCCTGATCCAGGGTATTTCCCTTGAGCTCTTCAGCTCAAGTCTATCACCCTACCCTTCAGCCAAGCTCTACTTCCCATTTTCTGGGTTGATTGGAGATAAGAGTCTCTGGCTGGCTTTGAACCTTAATTCTCAGATCTTGGCCTCCTGAATAGCTAGGATTACAGATGTGAGCCACCACACCTGATTTAATAACTGCACCCTTTTTTTTAAAGAGTATCCAGTTTCACAATCTTGCTGGAAACAATCATATTTTGGATGAAGAAAGAAATTAAAGGCAGAGTATGATATTTTCAACATTTGATATTTTCCAGAAGATCTCCAATGCAAAGTGATTCCACACATGGTCATCAGCTGTCATTATCGGAATATAGGATAGAGTGGGCCTTAGAAAGTACCGAGGGGGGTTTGATAAAAATCATCATAATTTCAATTACACAGAAGTAAGCAAAAATCTGAAATTTATGCCCCTCTTTCTCATTTATGCCCTACCATTGTACATTTAAGTATATCTAACTTCAAAAATTTTCTATTCTTGAGTCTTGGATGGAAAGGACCAGTAAGCTTGAGAATGTTGATATATAATCAAAGATAAAGCCTGCTTTAACAAGTTTTCATCTTTGTGAAAATATTCCTGAGTATCAATTTATAAAGCTGAAAGATTCATTTGATCGCTTTTGTGGGCAAGTCATTCACTGGTTAGTTGGCCTGTAAAAGGGGTATCTGTGGTGACAGAAATTAATGTAATGGCAAGATATTGCTTGTCTTTGTACATATCTTCACCTGAATGGTATGTAGGGGGCTTGTTGGAATTCTTGAAAACAAATAAAATGAATTCCTCTGTCAAAAATGGAAGAACTCCTCAGTAGTAGGGCATATTGATGTTTTCCTTGACTGTTCATGGCAGAATGTGTTGGTGATGGCATTGGCTGACAACCACATATTCCCATCACATATGTCCATAGGGAAAGCAGTAGCCACCATTTTCATGCACACAGACAAAAAGTCCAGACTTGACAATTACATCCACTCAAAGCACAGACACTGATTTCTGAATTAGATTATAAATCAGTGCCAGTGTATGACTTCGAAAGTCCAGACTAAATCCAGCAAATGTGGCAATTCATTGTGCAGATGACGAGTCACTTAGAATCACCTTTCACCTGTGCATTTTTTAGCTAGCATGGGACATGGATTTGTATTTATATGTGATGCCAATTCAAACAAGACAGTTTATATACTTAAAGCACACAATTTCTAATGTTGACCTGAATAGTCAAATCAAAGCGCTATCTTGTGACTGCTTCAGCAGAGAAATACATGAAGATCACAGACCTCTTAGGAGACATGCCAAGTCTTATGCATTCCAGGAGCATGCAAATGGGAGTTCTATTCTTTATGTTGCCATATTCTAATGTTTATACTTTGTGAGGTCAGAAAGCAGGGTTTCACGTCTAGAATGTAACCATTATCTCCATAATATTTGAAACATCTGAATGATGTGAGAGGCTTAGAAATTCCCAAAGCTCATCAATTAGTAGACCTCTGAGAAGCATCAATTCACAGACACTAATGAAGTCTTTGTTAATGAAGATCACAGGATTTTCTTATGTTGAAGCTGGCCTAACAATGTCTCATCAGTACATAGAGATGACCAGAGGACCAGAAATAAAATTCATTTCCTACTGCCTGGTGTGTATTTATGGGGGAAGATACTGATAATATAGAGCTTGATTTTTTTTGCCATTACCTGGGTAGTATCTTAGAGTGTTTGTTGGATTTCTTGCCCAAAAAAGAACAATTTCATCACATGGTAACTGAGAAGCATAAAGAAATATTTGAAGGGCCTTGGTTTCATATACCACTATAAAAGTTATATCTGTGATTTAGAGCATGCTTTGAAAGCTTCAATTTGGGTTCTTCTTCATCGTCCTTCAGTATTTCACATATGAGCAAGACATAACATATAATGACAGAAAATCAAGGAAATCTCATAAGTGTTGGCTAGAAAGACATACTCTTTCACCCTTATCCATTATCTTTAAAAGCTCCACTTTCCTCAATAGTTCAATAAGCTGAATGTCAAGACTGTAGTATATGAATTATGTGGAATTTATATTTTGGAATCTATAGCAGAATTTAATGCAATGATTAGATTTAGGCACAAAGTATTATGATTGACAGTTGAATTATTTCACAACAGTGAACATTTGGGATTTCTAGAAAATTTCTAAATAGCTACTGAAATCTTTCTTCCTTTCTTTTTCTCAGATACCTCATTCAGTTTGCAGTGACAGTTGTGAATCTGGATTCAGGAAATCACCCCAGGAGGGAAAGGCTGCCTGTTGTTTTGATTGCATCCCTTGCCCATAGAATGAAATTCTAATGTGACTGGAAAGCATATGTCCTATGTAGTCATTTTCCAACTCTCTCCACATTTTTCTCAATTCATATAACTTGATAAAATAGTTCTAAATTACGATGGTAGGAAAAAAATAATTCTTTCCTTATGATATTTCTTGTCTGTGTGTGTGTGTGTTTGTATGTGTGTTGTGTGTGTGTGTGTGTGTTATGTGTGTGTGTGTGTGTGTGTGTGTGTGTTGTGCCCGGGCACTGTCCCTAATCTTTTTTATTCAAGGTTAATATTTTAACACTTGAGGCATAATTCTACTTACAGCCCTTTTGGTGGTTAATTGAGAATAATTCTCAGAGTATTTTCTGTCCCACAGAATTCAAAGTGAGATCTTGAAAATATCTTTCTAAGTTTCCGTAAGGCCTGAGCCACTGGAACTTGGGAAAACTGCTTTTTATAATAACGCAAACTGTGGGGTTTGAATGTATAGGTGTTTATTTCAAGAAATTCTCTCCTCTCTCTATTCAGCAAATTGATATGAACCTCTATCAAAAATAATGTGAAGTATTATTTAGAATAGTGTCTCCATGTTTTGTTAAATTAGGTTTCAACTACGATAAACATATAAAAATTTATTCCCACTGCTTACAACTGCTGTTTCCACAGAGCAAGTGATCAGAAAGCTGAGTTTACTTAACAAAGTAGATAAAACTGTTAAGCATACATAACATGACTACAGAGCTTTAATGAGTTCTTTGGTTCTTTTTCTACAGTATGTGAGGTGAGAAATAAACGTGCTAAATTCAAGTGAGGGCTAAAAGGCTTCTATTAATGTTAGCGAAAAACATAGGAAAGTATAAGTTTTATTATCGATAATTTTGAATGGTGTTCACTTGTTTGTGTATACAGTAAAGAACATTAATATTGTAGCATCATAAATTGTAATAATTATCGTCAAGATACTAGAAATTACAAAACTATCACAATATCACTGTGTATGATAAGAACTAAAGGTAAAAAGGAGTTGTATTCAGAAAGTAAAAAATAGAGCACGGTGTCTCTCTCCCTTTGACAACACCCAAACTCTGACAGAGTGTTTCCCTGCATTTCTGCTTATCCATGTGCTTCTTTGCTTACCTTCTTGCTTATTTATTCACTTAATAAAGATCTGGAAAGCTTTCTTAACACTAAAAAATAGAACACAGGAATCAAGGTGAATTATGGTGGTAGAGAGAGATAGAAATAGAATAGCAAATATTTCTTGAAGTATCTGAGAATTCTTGCTTTTACCATCACAAATACTGCCATGCTTAATTTACCTCTAAATGGTGATTGCCAAATTTCCTTTGAAGAAAGGAAAGTATGGAACACAGGTTAATGATAATTCATATTCCTCACTAGATATGGAGCAATATGTGAGGTGTCCAGATAATCAATATGCCAACCCAGAGAGAAACCATAGCCTCCTAAAATCTGTAAGTTTCATGGCTCATGGAGAAACCTTAGGGATGGCCCTGAACTGTATGACTGTTTGCTTCTCTATTCTCACTTTTATTGGTCTAAGAGTTTTAGAGAAACACCACAACACTCCAATTGTTAAGGCCAATAACCAGGTTCTCAGCTACATCCTGCTCATCTCCCTTATGTTCTGTTTCCTCTGCTCCCTTGTTTATTGGCCGTCCCAACCCAATCACCTGCATCCTGCAGCAGATCACATTTGGAATTGTGTTCACCTTAGCAATTTCCACAGTGCTTGCAAAAACTATGTCTGTGGTCCAAGTATTCAAGGTCACTTCTCTAGGAAAAAGAATAAAGTGGCTGTTGTTATCAGGGGTTCTTAATTTCATTATTCTCCTCTGCACCCTTACCCAGGTGGCAATCTGGATTGTGGGTCACAGCCTCTCCTCCTTCATTGACACAGATGCACACTATGAATATGGCCACATCCTCATCGTGTGCAATGAAGGTTTTTCACTGCTTTCTATTGTGTTCTGGGATACCTTGGCTCCCTGGCCCTGGCCAGCTTCATTGTTGCTTTCCTTGGCAGGAACCTACCTGCTGCTTCCAATGACCCCGAGTTCCTAACATTCAGCATGCTGGTGTTCTGCAGTGTCTGGGTAATTTTCTGCCTGTATGTCATAGCACCAAGTGGAAGAAAGTGGTAGCTATGAGATATTCTCTATTTTGGCTTCCAGTGCAGGGCTCTTGGGCTGCATCTTTGCCCCCAAATGTTACCTCATCATGTTAAGACCAGAATGTAATTCTGTCCATGGCTTCAGATATAAAACACATACTACAGGAACAAAGCCTACCCTACATGACTAATGTGAATGGTCATTTGATAGGAGATCTGAACTTAATCCGTATTTCTTTCCTGGAATTACATTAGATAACAATACAGAAATTACTTCAATGAGGAGGAGATTGGCGGAAGATGGCAGCAGTTCAGTGTAAGTTGTTCTGAGCTCCTACAAAGATACAACTTCTGGCTGCCTAGGGGACAGTTCTCTACCAAAAGTTGATTGGCGCAGAAATGCTTAATGCAGACAGAGGCACACAGAGCCTGCGGTAGCCAAGAACCGACACACGGCCGTGCACGGAGCTGCCAGCTTCATGGAACCTGAGAATCCGCAATTTGTGAGTACCTCCGAAAAGTTTCCACTTCTGCTCACAGAACGGCATTTGGAGAGTTCCCCCTCAGGCACTAGCTGAGAGCAGCACCATCTTGACTGCTGGCAAAGACCCGGCCAAAGCAATTGGAGCCTGAGAGGTGGTGCTGGCAGTGCCATCATTCTAACTGGCAAAGGATTTCCCAGAGTTACCTTAGCCGGAAATCTGACCCTGGTAATTGAGAAGTCAGTCCCCATTGCTGCACCACAGACCTGGTAAACAAAGCCACCCGCAAATATTTCAGCTTTGTTTTCCCAATCAAGCCATCTGATCCAAAAAACCACAAAGAAAAATCAGAAGAGAAAAAGACTTTGTGAAGTGTTTGGATCTCGAATTTAGTGGAGACACAAGTTTCCTACCCTGCCCAACCCCCCCACAAAAAAACTGAAGAATACCCTTTTTTGTTGTTTTTGTTGTTGTTCTACCCGTATTCATTTGCATTTTTAGGAGTTCTTATTTTCTGTTTGCCATTTTACCTGCACCTTTTATTAAAAGTTGTGTGATTCATTCCTTTTTTTTCTTTTTTTTCTCTTCTTTTTTCCCGCATATCTTCTGCCACTGTGGTCGTTCCTAGAAACACAATGACAGTGCTGGGTGTAGTCTAAATAAAAATTATATCTATATTGATACTGTCACCTGCTTTTTAATCTCCTGGTTCTCAACCCTAGAATCTCTTGGGTAAGAACTCACAATACTGAAGAATCTCCCCCAACCTTTTTTTTCCTTTTTTGTTGTGTTCTGTCTTGTTTTGTTTCCTTGTTGTTTTATTTCTTTTTTCTTTTTAAAATTTGTATCATTGATATCTCCAATATCTACCTCTCTCTTTTCTCTACATATTCTTCTAATTACTCTTCTAATTTTCTTAAATTTTATCTAAGTTCTTCTAAACTTTGAACAAAAATATTATACCTGTGTATCACCCTAGGTCAATTATCCTTACACTATACCTATTATTCATTACTATAATAACTTACGTTCCTGTATTATTCTTTTCCTACCTCCCTTATTGTATTTCATATTATTTTTCTATCTCTGGTCCTCTGCTCATCCTTCAACTCTTATGATGCATGGATCTGCATTTGATGGTTGTTGAGCAATGTTCTGTATCTAGGTGTTCAATTACATTCTAGGTTAAATGGGACTTAAATACAATAGAGATTGAATTGAGGGGCTTACTGTTTTGGTCATAAATCAGTAATTTGTGGTTATATTAGATTTGTATGTAAGTGCACAAAAAGGAAGAGAGAGTGATATTACCAATCTAAAAGTGTGAACATCTATTGTCAGCCAACTAAAAAGGTCTAGGTTGGGTATATATGTAAAATTATAACCTTGTTTAGTATTAATCTTGCTCCCATTTTCAAATGAGCAAAACAATAAACTCAATAAAATTGTCAAATCAAGGAATAGCATCTCGCACCCAATATAAACACGTAATGGAACCATCAGTGGCCAATCTAGAGGACAATATTCCAAGTGCTATACAAATGCAATTGATAAACATCATTAATGAAAAGTGTGAAAACATAAAGAAAGAGATAAGGGAGGAAGCCATGGCTAAACAAGAGGAAAGCATAAACAAGGTGATATGTGAAAAAAGGGGAAGCCATAAAGGAGGCCATAATAAAGGTTTTTCAAAGAAAAATTGATGAATTCATAGAATCCACAACAAAAAGGTGACCCAAATCCAACAAAGATCCAAAGAGAATAAAGCTGCTGAGATAACCACTCAAAGGAAAATCAAGGAGCAAAAGAAATCCATACATGATCAAAAACGAGAGATGCAATGCATCAAAAATGAGCAATTACAAGCAAGGGAGATGAAGAATAAAGTACAAAGCAGGTTATACCAGGGAGAAGAGAGAATTTTTGAGGTTGAATATAGTTTAGTTGTTATAGAGAAAGAAGAGAAAATGAGTCAATTCAAATCTAGGCAATATGAGAAAATGCTTTGGGAGGTTCAAAATACAATTAGGAAGCCTAATTTAAGGCTAATTCGTATTGAGGAGGGTCTAGACAAAAAGTTCAATTGTACTTGAAATGTACTTCAGGGAATAATCTTAGAGAACTTCCCAAATATCCAGAAGGGCAGGCCCATCCAGATACAAGAAGCTTTTAGAACCCCAAACAGACCTGATCAGAAAAGAACATCCCACCGCCACAGTAAAATCCAAACTGGATCAATAGAGACCAAAGAAAGGATCCAAAAGGCAGCCATGGTAAAGGGATCAATGAACTACCAAGGCAAACCAGTAAGAATAACCCCAGATTTCTCAGCAGAGACCATGCAAGCAAGAAGAGATTGGAAGGATATATGTCATGCCCTGACGTCAAATAACTACCAACCAAGAATACTGTACCCAGTTAAGCTCCCATTCAAAAATGGAGGGAACAATAAAAACATTCCATTCCAGGGAAAAGCTTCAACATTATATAGCAACAAAATCAACATGACAGAAAATTCTTAAAGATGTTCTACACATAGAAATCCAACGCAAATGTAATACAGAGAAAGAAATGGCACATAAAACTGATACCATCTAAGTACCACAAGAACTGTCAAGACACAGGGCCTAATGAAAGCTTTCTAAAATGGCAGGAACTAATAAATATTTCTCAATTCTGACTCTCAATATCAATGGACTAAACTCCCCAATTAAATGACATAGACTATCTAGTTGGATCAAAATCAAGGTCCATCGTTCTGGTGTCTTCAAGAGACACATCTTACCCAAAAAACAAACATTTTTGAAAGTGAGAGGTTGAAAGAAAGTTTATCAGGCTAATGGTCCCCATAAACAGGCTGGAGTTGCCATCCTCCTATCAGATAAAATGGACTTCAAACTTAAATTAGTGAGAAAAGACAAAGAAGGTTACTACATGCTACTAAAGGGGTCTTTCCTCCAGGAGAACATAACCATCCTAAATATCTACACACCTAATCTCGGAACACTGAACTTCATCAAGCAAACTTTACTTTCACTGAAAACATATGTGGATCAAATCACACAGATTGTTGGTGACTTAACACACCAATCTCACCTATGGACAGATCAACCAGGCAAAAACTCAACAGAGAAACCTTAGATTTGAACAACTGAATAGACCAACTAGATCTAACAGACATCTGCAGATTGTTCCACCCAGGAACAACACAATATACGTTTTTTTCAGCAGCACACGGAACATTTTCCAAAATAGACAACATTTTAGGGCATAAAATAAACCTGGGCTGAATCAGAAGCACTGAAATTATTCCCTCGACTCTCTCAAACCACATGGCCATCAAATTGGAACTAAACACCCATCTCCACCAGTGAAAACCCTATAACTCATGGAGACTGAACAACACATTGTTGAATCACCAATGAGTCACCGAGGATATCAGAAAAGAAATCCAACAGTTTATGAGATTTAATAAACAGGGGCACACAAAATACCAGCTCCTTTCAGAGACGGCAAAGGCAGTACTCAGAGGAAAATTTATTGCTCTGAGTGCCTACAATAACAAATTGAAAATATCGCGAACCAACAATTTATTGTGTCACTTTAATCTCCTGGGAAACGAGCAACAAACCAACCCTAATCCCAATAGAAAAAGGAAATTATTAAAATCAAAGTAGAATTAAATGGAGTACGGAAAAAGTTAAAGAAAGAATCAACAAAGCAAGGAGTTTGTTCTTTGAAAAAATTAACAAATTGATAGACCCTTAGCAAATCTTACCAAAAAAAAGAGTGGAGCATATCAAAATAAACAAATTCATAGACGAAAATGGTAATTTCCACAGCAGACATTACCAAGATCCAGAGTATCATGAGGGAATACTTCTCAAACCTTTTTGCCAACAGATTTGAGAATCTAGAAGAAATGGATGAATTCCTAGCCAATATTAACATACCCACACTGAACCAAGAAGAACTAACCCAACTAAACAGGCCTAATTCAATCACTGAAATAGAAATGGCAATAAGAGGCCTTCCACCTAAGAAAAGCCCAGGGCCACATGGATTCACAGCTGAATTCTATAAGGTCTTCAAAGCAGAGCTCACACCAATACTCTTCAAGCACTTCAATGAAATTAAAAAGGAAGGCTCTTTACCAAGCTCATTCTATGAAGCCAGTATAACCCTCATCCCCAAACGAGACAGAGATTCATCAAAGACAGAGAACTATAGACCCAATTCTTTGATGAACACTGATGCAATACTTCTCAAGAAAACACTGGCCAAACGTCTACAACAACTCATCAAAAAAAATTATACACTCTAATGGAGGAGCAAGGACAAAAATCACATGATTGTCTCCAAAGAATCAACCATCCCATTAAAAGATAAACCAAAGTTTTAAAGAGAGTCTTCTCTGAAGAATAAATAAAAAGGGCCTATAGAAACGAAGAAATGCTCAATATCTCTGGTCATAAAAGCAATGCAAATCAAAACAACTCTAAGATTCCACCTCACTCCTGTTAGAATGGCCAGGAACAAGAAAACTAATAACAACACACGCTGGAGGGGATGTGGTCAAGAGGGATCACTACTACACTCTTGGTGGGCGTGCAAATGCATTCAACCACTATAGAAATCATTATAGCAGTTCCTCAAAAGACTAAACACAGTGCTCACCTATGACCCAGCAATTCCACTACTAGGCATTTACGCAATTGTCCAGAAACAAGGACATACTAAATCCACTAACACAAGGATGTTCATTGCAGCACTATTTACCATAGCAAAGCTATGGATCCAACCCAGACGACCCTCAGTTGATGAGTGTATCAACAAGATGTAGTACTTGTACACAATGGAATTCTATGCTGCTATCAGAAAGAATGACATCACCCCATTTTTAGGAAATGGAAAGAGTTAGAAAAAAATCATATTAAGTGAAGTAAGCCAGATTCAAAGGAACATATGCTCAATGGGTCATAATCAGTAGAAACCTTGGGCTCTCTTCGCAGAGATTTACAATAGAACAAAACCTGAATACATAAGGCCATATAGTATGACGCTAAATGCAAGGGCCTCCTGGATGTAGATACAAAAGCCTTCTAATGAATGATTGTTGTCCTTAATGTACTATGTTACCTCTCATCTCTTTTGCTGTCCCTTGGTTTCTCCTGGTTATCTGATATATTATATATATGCACATTTGGATATTTGTAATTGGCTAGGAAAGGGAGGAAAACAAAATACAACATCCATTCATGTTGAAAGCACTAGAAAAAATAGGAATAAGAGGTACATTCCTCAAAATACTTAAAGCCATATATGAAAAACATACAGCCAGTATTATACTAAATGGTGAAAGACTGGAACCATTTACCATAAAATCAGGAACTAGACAGGGATACCCACGTTCTCCACTTCTCTTCAATATAGTGTTGGAACCCTCAGCCAGAGCAATAATGCAAGAAAAGGACATCAAAGGATCCACAAATGAAAGAAGAAATTAAACTATCCCTATTCACAAATACATTGATCCTCTACTTGAGTCACCCAACAAACTCCAGTCCCAAACTCCTAGAATTAATAAACTACTTTAGCAATGTGGCAGGATACAAAATTATCCTTCAGAAGTCAGTAGCCTTCTTGTACACCAACAATTCACAAACGGAAGGCCAAATCAAGAAAATGAACCCATTCACAATAGCCCCAAAAGAATAAAATACTTAGGAATAAACTTAACCAAAGATGTAAAGGAATGATTCAATGAAAATTATAAAAGCCTAACAGAAAACTTAAAGAGGACACTGGGAAACGGAAAGACATACTATGCTCATGGCTAGGGAGAACCAACATAGTAGAAATGGCTATATTGCCAAAACTGATAAACAAATTCAATGCAATTCCTATGAAAATCCACAAGACATTCTTTGCAGAAATAGAGGATTCTTAAAATTTTTATCTTATATTTAACTTACTACAAATGACATTACGAAGTAGTTCGTTCTGATCGTTCTATACATGTGCACACTACATTTGAACTAAATTTGCCTCCTCTTTCATAGATTTTCTACTAAAGAAATCTAGCAGTGATTTTGAGTATCTACCTCTTTTTACAGAACTTTTGCATGAAAATTGGCTGTTTTGTTTTATACAGATGTAGATTCAGCATAAATGTGAATGGATTACAAATACGAACGTTTGTTATCCAGGCTGGCACTCAGTCCCGACACCCAGCAGTGTGCATTTTTGGGGGAATATATTTTTTGCCAGTCGTAGGGACTGAACTCAGGGCCTGAGTACTGTCCTTGGCTTTTCTCAAGGCTAGAATCCCACCTCGTGAGCAACACCATCGCTACTGGCTTTTTTTCTATGTGTGTGGTGATTTCTGAATTGGGAATGTTAATTTCTACGTTATAGATGTTCTGGTAATTAGGGGTCTTAAAAAGAGTACAGAAAATTATTTTTGAATAATTATAATAATCTGAGGTAGTAATGGGGATGAGAGAAAAAGAGAAAACAATCACAAAAGTAATCAAAATACATAATTAAATAACAGAGATGTTACAGTGAAAATTTTTCATTTAAGATATTACGATGAAATATTAAAGGCAAACAAATCTGCAATGGCATTATAATCCTCCCATCATTTGTAATATTGGACATCTAATTTTATGCAGTTCTATAAAAATGTCCAAATAATTATATTTGTATTTACCCCTTGCAAAAAATTGCGTATGATTTTCTAGCATATTTACAATGTTAAAGTATTCTCAGCTCTCTTGTATACAAACTCTTACTAGTAAGTTTGATGCATTCTTGTATATTCTTCTTGTTCATAAATGGTTCTGCCATTGGATAGGATAATTTCATATATCTTGTACAGGTCTGGTGAAATATATTCTCTTTACTTTTCTTGTCTGGGAATATAATTATCCATTTAACCTTCATATTGAAATGATATTTCTGCTAGGTCCAGGAATTGTGGTGAATAGTTTGTAATTTTACCTTAGAGTTTTGCCTTATAGTTTTTTTAATTTTTATCTGAATACATGTCTTACAATGCTCTTCTGCTTCTGTGGTTTCTAGTGAAGAACCAGCTGTTACAGACATAGGTGCATGTAATTGTTATCGCTCTCTTTACTCTTCTAATCTAGAAAAGCTTCTCATATTGTTACAGTATCTCACTTTGTTATCTGATATATTGAATTTATTTGTATTTGGTTATTTGAAATTTGATAGGGAAGGGGGCAAAACCAAGACGGGTGGGGGGTAATGGGTACCAAGACATGTGAAAGGGTATCAATGTATGTGAATTAATGCACCTTCTATCTGGCAAACATCATTTAACCCTTTTACTAATTACAAGAAAAAAAGAAAAAAAGAGAAGCTTCTATAAACATGTATACATATAATACACCTTGCTGTAGATGTGTAGATGTTTTGGATAAATACTTTATGACCTTTCAGCTTTAGACAGGTTATATAAGCATCTTCCTCTACATTTGGAATTTCAAATTTTGTCATTACTTATAATAAAAATCATTTCAACTTTTGCTTTCATAACCATTTACTGAATCTCCAAAACAGAAATGTTTGCTTTTGGAAATAATGTTGTCAGGTTGCTGCTCCACATGTGTATGTTCAATTAGTTTTTCTGCACACTCACTATTCTTATTGGAATATATCATGAGAATGATAATCATTCATTTTGAAATGTGACTTATACATACCCATTTTTAGAGCAAATTCATCCTCTCTCTTGCATTTCTATCTTGCCTCCATTGTTTCCTCTTTAAAAATGTGTTTTGATTTAATATTAATTTCTCCATAATGTGTGTGTATTCACACAAACCCTTGCACAGACGAAGGAAAGAAAAATGATATTTACATCATCTTTACTCATCTATTGCTTTCATTCCAGTTTCTCAATTGATAAATATATTAGGAAGACAGTAGTTATCATTGCATTTTACCATGGTGACCATGGCACTTGGATTTCAATGTAAAGCTTACTTACAATTCTCTCTTCTTCCCACATGTTGGAGGCTCCTTTCTCTATAAGGAAATACTCAAAGTTGGATGAAAGTGTTTTGTTTCATTAGATAAATAAAAATAAAATTCACTGTCCTGATATATAACTCCTTTTTCTGGTTGATCTGGCAGGTAGAGCTGTTCAATAATTTGGGTCTGCTAGTACAGCTTTGTATAGACTCTTGCTTAAGGGATACTTTATATTCAAAAGATGTTCTAAAAGTGAAGATTTGTTAATTAGCCTGGCCTGCCATATAACCACATAACATAAACTTTGATTCAAAACACAAGATTTTCCATAGACTTGAGTTACTTATTACAAGGGAAAGACAAAAGAATATTTGGTGTCTCTGGTGAATTATATAGTATTCTAAACATTCACACACAGAGGTTAAAAGATCATACCTAATGGAATGTTTGAAAAAGCCTTAGGAGATATGTTCAATTGATCATATAAAATAATATTTTATGAAATTAACTCCAAAAAATGAGACAACAAATATTTCAGTTGCCATTGTTGCTATTTTTTGTTTTCATTTCCTTTAACCTTGTTTATTCTACATAACCATGTTCATTCTGTATAAATGGTAGAACAAAGTTGAAAAGTAAACTGTGGTACTCACTAAACACTATGTGTGAAATGAAGTGTATATCTTGTGGGTGGTGACAGGAAGGAAAACCAGGAGAGAGCAACATAATGGGAGAGATGGTTCAAAAAGAATTATACTTGCTATTCACTTCCAGATTCATGTAACTAATCCCACCACATATCAACTCCATAATAACAATAAAAGGTAAAAATCATTAAATAAGTAAAAATGTATTATGTGCAGGGCAAAACTGCTGTTCATGAAAGACTATTTTATGTTTAATACACAGCAGGTTTATTGTGAAATATAAGGTAGCAGGGACTAAGCAAGCTGTCTTTCTAGACTCACGTTTTTTTCTGAATCCCGTTAATAACAAATTCTCTTCATGTCCTTATCTAATCATATATACAAGGAGAAGACACAACATTCCCATTTGATCTTATTTGGGAGTAATGTTTTAATATTCCTTGGCAGAGAAGCAAGAATTCTATTCATCAAAATAATACGTTGTGAAATAATTTTCCTAAATTTCTATACTAATCACACAGGTTAATCTTCAAGAACTACCAGTTTGTTTTGGCCTTGACATTTGGTATAGAAGAGATCAACCAAAACCCTGTTCTACTACATAATTTGACTCTGGGATTTCATATCTGCAATATTTAACTTGGATTTCCAATGGCATTTAAAAATCCCTTCATTTGCCTCTTTGGGAAGTACAATAGTGCAAACTACTCCTATATGAGCAACAGCAAGTATATAGCAGTACTTACAGGACAATCAGGATTAACATCTTCACAGATAGGAACACTGCTGGGTCTCTAAATATTTCCACAGGTGAGGGTGGGAAGAGTGGGGCAATATTTAAAGGTGTCTAATTTGGTGCCATTTCAGGTGTTAGAAGAGAATTAAAATACGGGACCAGATTTACAAATCTAGCAAATTTTATGATACCGAAGAGTGAGTATTCAAGAAAATGGGCTGAATATGGTCCCATTATTTGGAAACAATAAGACAATAAAGCCATTGTCTGATGCAAATCAAGGTACAATTTGATTGCACTCTGGCTCCCAACATATCCCCCGTTTTTATTTTAAAAGAAACACAAGTGCAATTTTTACTCTTTCCTATACCTCTAATTTATCCTGTCTCATCATAACTTTCCTCCTTGATATTCAAATCTAAATTCTGATACTCAATATCTACTGGTTGTTGTTCCCTTTTCAAGATCTCGCTTACACTCTCTTGGGCTGTGGCATATGGCTCAGCCCCAGGTTTTTTAGAAGGGTCCTTTAATTCATAAATTTCCCTTAATTCGATCTATGTATGGTTTCAGTGTAAGTAAAGTTTGCTTGATGAAGTTCGGAGCTCGGGGATTGGGTCCCTCAGTTGATGAGTGGATCAACAAGTTGTGGTATTTGTATACAATGGAATTCTATGCTGCTGTCAGAAAGAATGACATCACCCCATTTGTTAGGAAATGGAAAGACTTAGAAAAAGTCATATTAAGTGAAGTAAGCCAGACTCAAAGGAACTTAGGCTCAATGGTTTCCCTCATTCGTCATAATCAGTAGAAACCTTGGGCTCTACTAGCAGAGATCTGCAATAGAGTAAAATCTGTATACATAAGGCCATATAATGTGAAGCTAATTGAAAGGACCTCCAGGATATTGAAACCAAAGCCATATAATGAATAATTGTTGTCCTTAATGTACTATGTTGTCTCTCATCTCCTTTGCTATCCCTTGGTTATCTCATATTGGTATAGTATCTCACTTTGTTATCTGATATATTGAATTTATTTGTATTTGGATATTTGAAATTTGATAGAGAAGGGGGGAAAACCAAGACGGGAGGGGGGTATGGGGGGGAGGGAAATGGGTACTAAGACATGTGAAAGGGTATCAATGTATGTGAATTAATGCACCTTCTATCTGTCAAATATCATGTAACCCTTTTACTAACTACAATAAAAAAAATAAAAAAAATTTCCCTTAATTCAAGATTAAGTTCAGCATTCTCATGTTGAGGATTTATGTATTCACTTACTAAATTCCATACATTAATAGCCTCTACTGGGGTCTTTTCGGGGCCATATACATTATAATAATCTTGAATTCCTTTTCCTATCCGCTGCCAGGTTTTTAGGAATTCCTCCTCTATAGACCTCGGGCATGCCTCCTCGACAAACTGTAGGAAGCTCTGAAGCACCCCTTTTTCCACCCACGTTCCATGGGCTTCAAGTAGGCCTGTTAAAATCGGTACATATAACCTATGGCTATGAGTTTGACCCATAAATTTTACTCCTGACTATACACTCTCTTAAGGTCTTCTCTTAATAGTCCTACGATGTGTTACTCACCACAGCGGAGTCCTCCACCGTCGTCCCAGATTTTCAGGGTCCCTGTTCGGGCACCAGTTGCCGGGGCCTACCAGCAGCAAATTGGTGTTCCTGAAACAGGGGGCAGGGACTGGAAAAAACAGAAGAGAGACAAACACATCGGGTCCAGGAGGTCTGCCGCCCAGGTAAAAACTGCAGCCTCATTTATTGTCAACTCCAGGCTTATATCCCTTCTTGAAACCAGGGAACTTCCAGCTGTTACATTCATATGGTAAATCTCAGGTCATTTAAACAGAATAAGGCCATAAACAATAAGACAATAAAGCCATTGTCTGATGCAAATCAAGGTACAATTTGATTCCACTCTGGCTCCCAACAATTTGGAATCTTATGTCTTATCAATAATTTTCTTTAAAAAGAAAATGGCTTGAAAGTATAAAGAAATGCTGGTTTCTTACACCTGTAATCATAGCTACAAAGGAATTATCTAATTAACTAACAAAAGGCAGGTAATAAAGTGTGGTATACCCTTGGAATGTGTTCTAACCTTGAGGGAAAAAGCAAAGAAACTGCATGAGGTTCTGAGGGTCAGTGGAGCTGTGCTAGCAAACACAATCACACATGTGTGCACACATGCACACATTCACACACACACACACAGGCACAGAGGCACATGCACAAGTCATTATGTTGAATGAAGTAAGTCAGGCTCCTATTATGTAAATATTAAATAAAAACCATGAGCATAAATTAGTATATACATGAAGAACAGGGCCAGAGGGTGGCCTAGTGGTAGAATGCTTGCCTAGCATGCATGAACACCTGGGTTCTCTTCCTCAGTATCATATACACTGAAAATAGACAGAGTAGTGCTGTTTTTCAAATGGTAGAGTGCTAGCCTTGAGAAAGCTCAAGGACAGTGCCCAGGCCCAGAGTTCAAGCCCCAGGACTAGAAAAATTCAGAGAAACATAAAATTTACATTAATAGGTATACACAAACACACACACACACATGTATGTATATGATTAATGTGGAAAGTATGTTACATATGGACTGAAATTCCAGGGCATAATCTCTCCAATCAAATAACAAACAATATAAAAACAAACCAACACCATATAAATGAGTCATATCTTATCTGAGTTTAGTTGGGGCTCATGGGTTGTGCATGGGGTCAGAAGAATAGGGAATATATATGTTGGAAAATACAACATAATATTCAATGCACATATGAGACAATGGAACTAGGATAGTCAGGGAATAGGTTGGGTTGACATACAAGGAAAGAGTTGACAGAATCAGTGACAAAGTTCAAGAGACAATTTACATGCAAAGTAAAATGTTGTAGAACTAAAACAGTTTTCCATGTTTTTTGAAACCTGAAAGCAAAATCCAACTTTTGCTTACTTTAACTCATTACTTAACATGTATCTTCACTGAGATTGTGTTGTATAGAAATTTTTTTCATTCATTTACAATCCAATTTTCATTCCCTTTAACTTACCTTTGGGTCTTTTGATCATGCCCTGAGTGACCATCAAAAGTTTCCTGCTCTCTATCAGATGGCCTCAAAGGATACATGGATAGCTATTGCCCTGGTCTCCTTATTACTTCACTTCACCTGGAACTGGGTGGGATTGTTAACTTTACAAGATGAGAATGATTTGCGGATTGTTCCTGAGTTGAAAGAACAGATGGCCAACAACAGAGTTTGTGTAGCCTTTGAGCTAACAATCCTAAACTATACGCTGTCATTTAAAGTTATGGCACTTTATAACCAAATTAATAATACTTTAGCAAATGTCCTCATCATATATGCTGTTAATGAATCGCTACTAAATTTAATGATGTGTATTGAGCAGTATTTAATAAAAGGCAAACTTTGTATCATGAACTCACAGTTGGATTTAACCACAAGGAGAACATATTTCATGCAAGGTTCATTTCATGTGCCATACATTTTTTCCCAGATTTCGTCAAGGCAGTTAGCCCTTCCAAATACCCAAAAGACTTCTTCCTTGCTAGTCTGTGATCTCTCTCTTTTAATTGTTCACATTCTGAGTCTGACTGTGTAACATGGAAAAACTGTCCTCACGAAGCTTTCTTGGGTTGGTTGCCTAGGCACCTTTTTGTCATGACTATGTCTGAACACAGTAACAATATATATAACGCTGTGTATGCTGTGGCCCAGGCTCTGCATGAACTCCTTCTTCATCAAACAGAAGTTCAAACAATGGGAAATTGGAAAGGGATAGTATCTTCCTCTGTACAGGTAAGGCCTTCTCTCCTGGATGACGCAAACTATGAGCCAAGTCACTTCCTTGAGATATTTCTTACCATATCACAGTAAATAGTTCAGATATTTTTCCAAAACTGAAGAAATTATACTTCTGTAAATGTTTGTTAGGCAATCTAAACATGTGTTCATGTGCTCTTAAGGAAAACATGCCAATAACAAGGACCAAATGAATTCCATGTTTTACAAATTTTTTTTTAAGTTACAAATAGACTCAGTTATTTGTAAGTAATGTTTTTAAAAAGAACAAATTTAAACACTTCCCTATTAGTTTTTACGGTCTGCTGAACAAAAGTAACTATATATATATATATATATGTATGTGTGTGTATGCATATATATTTATACTTGACCTAGTTGCATTCTATTGTAGGTATTACAATTTTCAGCAACTCAAAGTATAGACTCTGATAGAGTTTTTGTTGTGGCAAACTGGAAATAGCTATATGAGAAATGTCTCATTTATGATTATTTATGTGAAATAAGAGTCTCATGAGAAAATGCTTTCTACTCCCTTGCCAATTTATCAAGGTTCAGAAACATTATTTTTACTCCATCAAAGATTTTCCTCTGGAGTACTTCATTAGATGTTTCTTCTATCCTTGAATTCTGAATCAGAGATTAAAAGCAACCATGAACTTTTCTCAGTTCAGGTTTTCTATCTGAACCTTGGAATATACTTCACCATAAGATAATGTATCTCTTTCTGATACACTATTTTCTGAAAAACATCATTATTTTACAATCCTGGTGGAGATCAGGTGATTCTAGATGACAAGAGAAAATTGGTGGCAGAATATAACATTGTGAACATTTGGAGTTTTCCCGAAGGTCTTGATCTTGATGTGAAAATAGGAAAATTTTCTCCAAATGTTCTACATGGTCATCAACTGTCTTTATCTGGAGCTATGATAGAGTGGGCCATAGAATCAACAGAGGTGGCTTGCATTTAACAGTAATATTTTATGTATATAGAGGTTTAACTTTACCCTAAAAATGTATAGCTGTTTCGATGGGAACAAGTGATTCCAATAACGGTAGCTATTCAGGTCTGACTATCGCAGGTTTGAAGTCAATACAAGCAGGAATACCTGGACAACTGTTATCTTAATTTCACCACCACAAAATCAGGCCTGTGTGCTGGTGACTGATTCCTGTAATCCTATCTAATCAGGAAGCTGCCTTGCTCAGATATAAAACTACAGACGAATTTTAAGCCTAAAAGGATAGCTCCTGGATTGGAAGAATCAACATTGTGAAAATGACAATCTTGCCACGAGCTACCTACAAATTCAATGCAATACCCATCAACATCCCAATGTTATTCTTTAAAGAAATAGAAGAGGCAATCCAAAATTTCATATGAAATAATAAAAGACCCCGTATAGCAAAAACACTTCTTAGCAGAAAGAGCAGCGCTGGAGGAATTTCAATTCCAAACTTTAGACTCTATTACAGAGCTATAATTCTCAAAACAGCTTGGTACTGGCACAGGAACAGGCCTGAAGACCAATGGAAGAGAACTGAGCACCCAGATATTAAACCACAGACCTATGGCCACCTAATCTTTGACAAGGGAGCCAAAAAAAATAGAATGGAAGGAAGACAGCCTCTTCAACAAGTTGTGCTGGCAGAACTGGTTAAGCACCTGCAGAAAACTAAAGCTGGATCCTTCTTTGTCACCATGCACTAAAATTAACTCCAAATGGATCAAAGACCTGGAGGTAAAAGCTGACACACTGAAAACTTTACAGGAAGGAATAGGAGATACACTAGGCCTCCTTGGCACGGGTCGAAACTTTCTTAATAAGGACCAACAAATCAGAGAAAGGCTGGATAAGTGGGACTGCATTAACTGCAGAGCTTTTGTATGGCAAAGGACATAGCTAGTAAACTAATCAGGAAGCCTACAGAGTGGGAGAAGATCTTCACCAACCAAACAACGGACAAAAACCTCATATCTCAAAAAATTGAATCACTCCAAAACTAATCTCCAAAGTAACAACCATCCCATTAAAAAATGGGCCAAAGACTTAAAGAGAGTCGTCTCTGAAGAAGAAACAAAAATGGCCTATAGACACATGAAGAAATGCTCAACATCTCTGGTCATAAAAGAAATGCAAATCAAAACAACTCTAAGATTCCACCTCTCTCCAGTTAGAATGGCCAGGATCAGGAAAATGAATAATAACAGATGCTGGAGGGGATGTGGCCAGGAGGGATCACTACTGTTGGTGGGAGTGCAAACTCATTCAACCACTATGGAAAGCAGTGTGGCAGTGCCTCAAAAGGCTAAACATAGAACTCCCCTATGACCCAGCAATTCCACTACTTGGCATTTACCCAACCATCCATAAACAAGGACATACAAAATCCACTAGCACAAAAATGTTCATTGCAGCACTATTCACCATAGCAAAGATATGGAACCAACCTAGATGTCCCTCAGTTGCTGAGTGGATCAACAAGTTGTGGTATATGTACACAATGCAATTCTATGCTGCTGTCAGAAAGAATGACATCGCCCCATTTGTTAGGAAATGGCAAGACTTAGAAAAAATCATATTAAGTGAAGTAAGCCAGACTCAAAGGAACTTAGGCTCAATGGTTTACCTCATTCATCATAATCAGTAGAAATCTTGGGCTCTAATGCAGAGATCTGCAATAGAGCAAAATCTGTATACATAAGGCCATATAATGTGAAGCTAATTGAAAGGACCTCCAGGATAGTGAAACAAAAGCCATATAATGAATGATTGTTGTCCTTAATATACTATGTTGTCTCTCATCTCCTTTGCTGTCCCTTGGTTATCTCATATTGGTATAGTATCTCACTTGGTTATCTGATATATTGAATTTATTTGTATTTGGATATTTGAAATTTGATAGGGAAGGGGGGAAAATCAAGACGGGTTGGTGGGTGTGGGGGGGAGGGTAATGGGTACAAAGACATGTGAAATGGTATGAATGTATATGAATTAATGCACCTTCTATCTGGTAAATATCATGTAACCCTTTTACTAATTACAATAAAAAAATAGAAAAAAAAGGATAGCAAGGTCTGTGAGACTCTGTCAATATATAACCAATAAAATAAGCTTGAGCTCTTGGTCAAATGGTACAGTGCTAAATTTGAGTAAGAAAAGGTTAATTATAGTGTCTGGACCCTGAATTCAAGCTCCAGAATCAGCATCCCCCTAAGAAAGTGTAAATTTGTTTCTAAATATTTATTTATCAGAAATACAATTTGCATATTTCTTAGCATGTTCTAACCTTGTTATAAGTTATCTGAGGGATCACTTTATGTGTTTGAATGGTTTATTTTGATCTCTTCTGGGGGGTTCATTTAATTGTAGGTTGGTCTGATACACAGTTATTTTTTTAATTTTTTTATTTTATTTTTATTTATTTATTTTTTATTGTAATTAGTAAAAGGGTTACATGATATTTGCCAGATAGAAGGTGCGTTAATTCACGTACATTGATACCCTTTCACATGTCTTGGTACCCATTTCCCTCTCCCCACACATCCCCCAAACCATCTTGGTTTTCCCCCCTTCCCTATCAAATTTCAAATAACCAAATACAAATAAATTCAATATATCAGATAACAAAGTGAGATACTATAACAATATGAGATAACCAAGGGACAGCAAAGGAGATGAAAGATAACATAGTAAATTAAGGACAACAATCATTCGTTATATAGCTTTAGTGAAAATCATATTAAGTGAAGTAAGCCAGACTCAAAGGAACTTAGACTCAATGGTTTCCCTCATTCGTCATAATCAGTAGAAACCTGGGCTCTACTAGCAGAGATCTGTAATAGAGCAAAATCTTGATACATAAGGCCATATAGTATGAAGCCAATTTAAAGGACCTCCAGGATATTGAAACAAAAGCCATATAACGAATGATTGTTGTCCTTAATATACTATGTTGTCTCTCATCTCCTTTGCTGTCCCTTGGTTACACAGATATTCTTAAGAAAGGAATCACTGAATGAAAACATTGAATTTGTGAGAGAAACATTCTCCCAGTACAGATACTGGAAAAGTAAGAACATAATATATATATGTGGTTCACATGATCCTAAATAGGGAGCTCTGTGCTTTACCTTATAGCATATTTTTTAATTCTTCCTCCTTCTCCTTTACCACTTCACAGATGAGTAGGAGACATGAAATGACATGAATTCAAGGATGCTCCACAAAGATTTACATTCTCAATATTAATCCCTGTATTTTAAAAAATTTCATGTTTATCAGTACTTCAACAGACTAGAGAACAACCTGATAGCACATAAGCATATTTGTTCACATGATGGGCAAACCATAACATTATTTAATTAATGGACTAGATTTATATGTGTAGAAATACTGTGTTTCATAATCCAGTTATATCAAATAATAGTACTTTGGGAGAATTAGGAAAAAGGCTAAACAGATACTCATTTGATTTTTTTAGCCTACTCACTCTGCCTGCAGTGAGATTTGTGCTCCTGGATTCAGGAAATCCTCTCAGAAGGAAAAGGCTGCCTGTTGCTTTGACTGTAATCCTTGCTCAGAGAATGAGACTGCTAATGAGACAGGTATGTTCTCGATTTGGGAGAAATTTATACTCCTGCCTAGTGCCCCCCGAAATCCATGCAAATGTGTGAGAATGTTGTGCATTAAGAGTCAGTCTTTCTTCTTTTACTTATTATTTTAATTGTGACAATGGATGGAGGATACTGCTTTTTTTTGCCGGTCCTGGGCTTAAGCTCAGGGCCTGAGCACTATCCTTGGGTTTTCCAAGGCTAGAGCTCTTGAGCCTCAGCACCACTTCTGGCTTTTTGCTATGTATGTAGGGTACCAAGGAATGGAACCCGGGTCTTCGTGCACGCTAGGCAAGCACTCTACCACTAGGCCAAACTCCTGGCCCCTAATACTGCTTTTTGAAAAACATACAGTGGGTGCTGAATTACATATATGATTACCTTTTCTGGAGTCTATTGTATTCGGGTTTATTCAACTATTCTGTAATTTAAATTTGATCTCTGTCATATTATGTGAAAAACCCTTTTAATTACAAGGTCTCAGTTCTCTCCAAATTATTTTTATATTATAAAGGAAACACAGATATTCCACAGCTTTGTTTCTTGTGGGCAGATATGTTCTTAAAACAGAGCAAGTGTTGGGTCAGGTTTGATGTAAGAAGGAGCTACAAATATTGTACATATCATGAATTTATACCTTCAATAAATGATTTGGTTCTGGGTTCCTTACTGCATGACAGGTGTGTAGCAGAGACACATATAACTGCAAGGAAGGGCCACAGGGCAAGTATTCATGTTGCACATAGACATACAGGAGAGTACAAGCTTTCCTATTCACCTTGTTGAGTACATTGAGTTGTGCATGAAAGGATGAGAATTATGATGGAAACATGAAGAAATATAGAGAATTATTGTTAGGTTATTAGATATGCAAGACACAACATGCATGCTAGTCATCTCAAGTAAACAACTTCAACTTGGATTGTGGCAATCAATATGAGAACATATTAGATATAAAAATAGTAATGAGCATACCTAATAATATTTAGTAAAAATATTGTTTTTGCTAGTAATTATTGACATGTCAAATATATATCTACATAAGGATTTATTAATTTCCCTATAAATTCTTTAAGTGGGCCTAATTGTTATTTGAGTTCTGCACCGTATGTGGAACAATGTGTGAGTTGCCCAGATCATCAGTATGCCAAGAGAGAGAAACAAGTTCTTCCAAAGAGCAACAAGTATCTTGGGTTATGGAGAGCCTTTAGGGATGGCTTAACATGTATATCTCTTGTTTTTTCTACACTCACAGCAGTTGTTCTTGGGGTGTTTGTGAAACATCAGAAGACCCATATTGTCAAGGGTAATAACCAGGCTCTCAACTACATCCTGTTCATCTCCCTCATCTTCTGATTTCTCTGTCCTTTGCTCTTTATTGGCTATCCCAACACAGTCACCTGCATTCTACAACAAACCTCATTTGGAGTTGCATTCACTGTAACTGTTTCTGCAGTCTTGGCTAAAATTCTAACTGTAGTTCTGGCTTTCAGTGCCACTTCTTCTGGGAGAAGGATGAGGTAGCCGCTGGTATCAGGGGCACCTAACTTCACTATTCCAATCTGCACCCTGATCCAAGTGACTCTTTGTAGAATCTGGCTGGGAACCTCTCCTCCATTCGTTCACAGAGATATACACTCTGAACGTGGCTACAACATTATCTTGTGTAACAAATACTCCCTCACTGTTTTCTACTGTGCTTTGGGATACCTAAACTCCCTGGCCATGGCCAGCTTCACTGTGGTTTTCATGGCCAGGAACCTGCTGAACACCTTCAATGAAGCCAAGTTCCTTACCTCCAGCATGCTCGTGGTTTGCCGTATCTGGCTCACTTTCCTGCCTATCTACCACAGTGACAAGGGGAAGCTTATGGTGGCTGTAGAGGTCTTCTCCATCTTGGTCACTAGTGCAGGGCTCCTGGACTGCATCGTTGCCCCCAAATGCTACATCAACTTGTGAAGACCAGATAGAAATTGTCTGCATGGATTCCAGGAGAGAACACGGACAGGGAGTAACAAACCCTCTTAATATGAAACCAACATGATTATTCAAATGTATAGAATATTTCGAATAAATCTACTCTGAATTTTTCTATCAAATATCCCATCATATGTTTGGAATCACTTCATTTACTAAGTGACTCTTATGCCTTTCTCTAGTAATGTTACACTCAATAGTTCTAGCCATAACTAGCAAAATTTCAATTTAAATTTGTGTATTTTGATGCTTTTTAATTAGTCTGGACTTATCTCATCATTTCCACTACTATATTTTTACTGTTGCCTCTTCTTTTACTTTTTTTTCCTAATTCTTTGCTAAAATTTGTGTTTTGATTACTTGCCCTGGAGCTTGAACTTAAAACCTGGCTATCATTCCTGGGTGTTTGATTAAGGCTGGGCTTTACCACTTCAACCACCAACATCACATTTGGCTATTTGCTGGGCAATTAGAGATAAGAATTTTTCTTCAGGGTGAATTCAACCGTGATCACCAATCACCAGCTTCCTGAGTATCTAGAATTATAGATATTATTCTATATTTTAAATTACACTAACTTTCTGCCTATTCTTCACTATGCTGTTCAATTCTTACATACATTTTGTTAGCATTTTCCCCTTAAGAATACTCCTATATGGACTTATATATCTAGGATATAGAAACAAGAGCCATAAAATGAGTGATTGTTGTCCTTAATGTAATATGTTATCGCTCTTCTCTTTTGTTCTCCCTTGCTTATCTCATACTGTTACAGTATCTTAGCTTGTTATCTGATATATTGTACATGCGCTTATTTGGTTATTTGAAATAGGAAAGGGAAGGGGGTAAACAAGATGAGGGGCAGGGGTGGAGGGAGGGGACCAAGACATGAGAAAGGGTATCAATGTTTGTGAAGTAAGGCTCCTACAATTTCATGTATATAATGTAACCCTTCTATTAATTACAATAAAAATATATGGTAAAAAATATGTTCCATATTTTCATATGCTCAGAATGTATTACATTTATGGATTAATAGCCGAGGAAAGAATAGACAAAAAAAATAGCTTGTTTAACATGGCTGAATGCTTCCTGAAGTACATTTCCAATACCATTGATCTCTTTCTCCAGACCGTCATCAATACCAATTAGCCTTAAATTAGGCTTCCTAATTGTATCTTGGACCTCCTGTAGCGTTTTCTCATATTTCCTAGATTTGAATTTACTCATTTTCTGTTCTTTCTCTATAACAACTAAATTATCTTCAGCTTCAGAAATTCTCTCTACTGCATTGTCTAACCTGCTATCAAAGCTATTTACTTTATTCTTCATCTCCCTTGCTTCTAATTACTCATTTTTGTTGCCTTGTATCTCTTATTTTAGATCATGTATGGATTTCTGTAGCTCCTTGATTTCCATTTGAGTGGTTAGCTCAGTAGCTTTATACTCTGGACATTTGCTGGAGTTCGGTCACCTTTTTGTTTGTGGATTCTATGAATTCATCCATTTTACTTTGATAAACCTTTATTACGGCCTCCTTTATGGCTTTCCCTTTTTCACATATCACCTTGTTTATGGTTTCCTCTTGTTTAGCTATGGCTTGCTCCTTTAACCCTTTCTTTATATTTTCACAATTTTCATTAAGAATATTTATCAATTGCATTTGTATAGCACTTGGAAGACTCTCCTCTAGGTTTGCCAGTTACTGTTCCATTGTCTGTTTATATTGGTTGGGGGATTTTATTCCTTGATTTGTCATTTTTCTTGAGTTTCTTCTTCTGCCCATTTGAAAATGGGAACAAGATTAATACTAAACAAGTTTATAATTTTTCAGATATAACCAACCTAGACCTCTTTACCTGGCAGACACTCGATGTTCACAAATTTTGATCGGTATTATCACTCTTTTTGTGCACTTACAGACCAGTCTAATACAACCACTTATAACCGATTTATGACCAAAATAATAAGTCGCTCCATCCAATATCTATTGTATTTATATCCCTCTGGACCTAGAATATAATTGAACACCTATAAATGCAGTATTGCTCAACAACCATCAAGTGTAAATGCATGCATTATAAGGGTTGAAAAATGAAAAGACGACCACAGATAAAAAAGTAGTATTAGAGAGAACAGGGGAGGTATGAGGGGAATAACGTAGGAGTGTAAGATTATTATAATAATGAAGAAAAGGTGTAGCATAAGGATAACTGACCTAAGTGGTTAAGCAGGTAGTGTATTTGAGTACAAAGTTTGGAAAGATTAGATAAAACTTATGAAAGTAAGAAGGGTAATAAGAAGAATATATTGAGAAAAGAGAGAGGTAGATATAGGAGATTTCAATGATGAAAAATTTTAAAAAGAAAGAAAGAAAGAAAAAGCAAATTAAGACAAAAAAACAACAAGCACAGAAAAACAAAAAACATACAGAACGAAAAACAGAGAAAAAAAAACAAAGAAGCCAAATCAACAACAAAAACAACAAGAAAAAAACAAAATCAAAAACAGAAAAGAAAAAGAAAAATGTCGGGGGAGATTCCTCACTATTGTGAGCTCTTACTTAAGAAATACTAGAGTTGAGACTAGGAGATTAAAAAGCAGGTGACTGTATCAATATAGATACCATTTGTATTCAGACTGTACCCAGAGCTCTCACTATGATTCCAGGAACAACCACAGTGACAGAGGGATGCGAGAGAGGAAAGAGGGGGAAAAAAGGTGTATGTAGGATAGTAAAGAGAAAATAAGAACACCTAAAAATGCAAATTAAAAAGGGATGGAAGAGAGGGAAGGAAGATGGCGCCGAGACAATAGGGACGCAGCCTCGCTCTCTCTGACAAAAAGAGGAACCAGGGAGTCCCACGAGCCAACTACCTAAAGAAATCCACAAGAACAAACTCAAAAAGCAAAGGAGAAGGACTCAAACCGGAAAAGAAATCCAGATAAAGCTCACATCCAACTTTCTAAAAGAATTCGAAACACGAAGACCCCTCCCCCACCTCTCGCCGCCGGATCCAAGCCGCAAAAGCCACAGAAAGCTGAGAAAAGCGGCAGCTGGCGCTGGACCAAGCGGCGAAAAGCGGCTTGAGCGGGTGAGGGCTCCACGCTGGGAAAGCGGCGGCAGTCGCAGGATCTAATCCACGAAAAGCAACGGCAGTGGAGGGCGCCAGGCTGGGAGCCCAACGGCTGCAGAAACCAGCACATAACCGGGCCAGCGAATGGCGGAAGCAGCAGAACCCAGACGCGGAACCAGAACAACAAGCAGTGGAACCCAGACACAGAACACAGGCAACGACAGAGACCCGAGGGGAGTGAAAGACTCCCCACCACTGTGGAGCACCCGCAGATGGACGCAGAGGCGTGAGTAATACAGTGCATCCCCAAAGACATTGGGAAAGCAAAGCGGGTGCCAAGCAATAGAACTTAAATCAGACCCCTCCACCCCGCCTGAGAAAAACTGGCAGGAGCAGGGGGGCAAGGAATTTAGAATCCTGTCCCTTCCCTCAACAGCCCCCTCCCTCAGGCCATTGACTGGAGATTGACAGGCTGGCTACCCATAAGGTCCAGCACCCCACCAAGGGAGGCGGGGCTGTCCCAACTCCAACCCGCCCAACGGGCTCAACCCCCAGCCCTCTGACTGGAGACTGACAAGCGGGCAGATCATAAGACTCAGAACCCCACCAGGGGAGGCGGAGCTGTCCCAGCTCCCACCCGCCCACCAGGCTCCTCTCCCAGGCCACTGGATCTGGAGAGTGGAGGGCGTTGGGACCCTGCCTTACAACAGTGGGTAGGGGGTGCAGGAAAATAGGAGCCAGCATCTGCCCACTCTAAATTCCTGAGCGGGGCATCCACCAGCTGGGAATCCTGAGCAAGACACCACCGAGGGGCCCCCCACAGTCACAGACTCTGACAAAGCAGTGGAAACACAGCAGGGATCTGAAGTGCCAACCAGCAGCCAAGCTCCCCTTCTGAGAATCAAAAAGGCGTGCCTCCACCCTTGGAGCCCATGTGCCCAGCTGGGCCCCGCCCCTGGGAACAGAGGGGTCTACTGCTGGTCCTGCTGAGAGCCCCTGAAACTCTCAATCCCCAGACCCTTGGCTTGGGGCCGCCTGTGGAAGCAGCACAGGAAAACGTCAGACAACCACGCTCAGACGGAAGCTCCCAGAGCCATCCCATGGTCCACTGTGAGGCCACTGCTTGGGATAAGAGCTAGTCGTGCACAAACACAAAAGTTTTATTCTAATACTTTCCAAACTTTGTACTCAAATACGCTACCTACTTACCCCCTGACCTCTCTCATTCTATTTTTCTATCTCTGGACCTTTGCTCCCCTTTCAACACTTATACTGCATGGATCTACACTTGATGGCTATTGAGCAACACTGTATATCTAGGTGTTTAATTATTCTCTAGGCTCAGAGGGACTTAAAGACAACAGAGATTGGATTGAGAGGCTTATTGTTTTGGGTATAAATCGCTTATCAGTGGATTATTAGACTGGTTGGTAACTGCACAAAAAGAAAGAGTGATAACACCAATCAAAACTTGTGAACATCTAGAGTCTGCCAACTACAGAGGTCTAGGTTGGTTATATCTGAAAAACTATAATCGTGTTTAGTATTAATCTTGCTCCCATGTTCAAATGGGCAGAACAAGAAACTCAAGAAAAATGTCAAATCAAGAAACAACATCCCCCACCCCCCTCACCCAATGTAAACAGCCAATGGAACAGTCACTGGCAAACCTAGAGGAGAGTCTTCCAAGTGCTGTACAAATGCAATTGATAAACATCACGAATGAAAAATGTGAAAATATAAAGAAAGAGATAAGGGAGGAAGACATAGCTGAACAAGAGGAAACCATAAACAAGGTGATAAGTGAAAAAGAAGAAGCCATAAAGGAGGCCATAATAAAAGTTTTTCAAAGAAAGATGGATGAATTCATAGAATCCACAAATAAAAAGGTGATCGAACTCCAGCAAATATTCAAAGAAAATAAAACTACTGAGAATATCACTCAAACAGAAATCAAGGAGCTAAAGAAATCCATACATGATCTAAAAGAAGAGAAGCAAGGCATCAAAATGAGCAATTAGAAGCAAGGGAGATGAAAAATAAAGTAGATAGCTTTGATAGTAGGTTAGACAATGCAGAGGAGAGAATTTCCAGGGCTGAAGATAATTTAGTTATTATAGAGAAAGAACAGAAAATGAGTCAATCCAAATCTAGGAAAAATGAGAGAGTGCTTCAGGAGGTGCAAGATACAATTAGGAAGCCTAATTTAAGGCTAATTGTTATTGAGGAGGGCCTGGAGAAAGAGGTCAATGGTATTGGAAATATACTTCAGGGAATCATCTCAGGGAATTTCCCAAACATCCGGAAGGGGAGGCCCATCCAGATACAAGCTTTTAGAACCCCAAACAGACCTGACCAGAAAAGAACATCCCACCGTTACATCGTAATCCGAACTGGATCAATAGAAACCAAAAAAAGGATCCTAAAGCCAGCCATGGAAAAGGAAAACGAATCAGAATAACCCCAGATTTCTCAGCAGAGACCATGCAAGCAAGAAGTGACTGGAAGCATATATGTCATGCCCTTAAGTCAAATAACTACCAACCAAGAATACTGTACCCAGCTAAGCTCTCATTCTTAACAGAGGGAACAATAAAAACATTCCATTCCAGGGAAAACCTGCAACAATTTGTCGCAACAAAACCAACACTACAGAGAATTCTCAAAGATGTTCTATACATAGAAAACCAAAATAAATGCAATATAGGGAAAGAAATGGCACCTAAACAGCATACCACCTAAGGACCACAAGAACTGTCAAGACACAGGCTCAAATAAAAGCTTTTAAAAATGGTAGGACCTAATAAATATCTCTCAATCCTACTCTCTATATCAATGGACTTAACTCTCCAATTAAATGGCACAGGCTGTCTAGTTGGATCAAAAAGCAAGAGCCATCGTTCTGCTGTCTTCAAGAGACACATCTTACCCAAAAAAACAATCATCTTTTGAAAGTGGGAGGTTGGAATAAACTCTATCACGCTAACAGCCCCCATAAACAGGCTGGAGTTGCCATCCTCATATCAGATAAAATAGACTTCAAACTAAAATTAGTAAGAAAAGACAAAGAAGGTTACTACATACTACTAAAGGGATCTTTCCTCCAGGAAGACATAACGATTCTAAATATTTACACATCCAATCCCGGAGCTCCAAACTTCATCAAGCAAACTTTACTTACACTGAAACATACATAGATCGAAACACAGTGGTTGTCGGTGACTTTAACACACCACTCTCACCTATGGACAGATCAACAAGGCAAAAACTCAACAGAGAAACCTTAGAACTGAACAACTATAAGACCAACTAGATCTAGCAGACATCTGCAGAATATTCCACCCAGCAACAACACAATATACGTTTTTCTCAGCAACACATGGAACATTTTCCAAAATAGATCACATCTTAGGCCATAAAACAAACCTGGACAGATTCAGAAACACTGAAATTATTCCATGCACACTCTCAGACCACAAAGGCATCAAACTGGAACTGAACACGCAAATCCACCAACGAAAACCTTGTAACTCATGGAGACTGAACAACACATTGTTGAATCACCAATGGGTCATCGAAGAGATCAGAACAGAAATCCAGCAGTTTATGAAATTTAACAGTAAGAAGCACACAAAATACCAACTTCTTTGGGACACAGCAAAGGCAGTACTCAGAGGAAAATTTATAGCGCTGAGTGCCTACAAAAACAAGTTGGAAAAATTGCAAACCAACAAGTTAATGTCTCACCTTAAGATCCTGGAAAAAGAGCAACAAACCAACCTTAATCCAGTAGAAGAAAGCAAATTATTAAAATCAAAGCAGAATTAAATGATTTGGAATCCAAAAAATACTATAGAACGAATTAACAAAACAAGGAGTTAGTTCTTTGAAAGAATTAACAAAATTGACAAGCCCTTAGCAAATCTCACCAAAAAAAGAAGAGAGCATATCGAAATAAACAAAATCGCAGATGAAAATGGTAATATCACGACAGAAATTACCAAGATCCAGAACATCATGAGGGAATACTTCTCAAACCTTTATGCCAACAAATATGAGAATCTAGATGAAATGGATGAATTCCTAGCCAATATTAACATACCCACACTGAACCAAGAAGGACTAAGCCAACTCAACAGGCCTATTTTAAGCTCTGAAATAGAAATGGCAATTAGAGAACTTCCACCTAAGAAAAGTCCAGGGCCAGATGGATTCACAGATGAATTCTATAAGGTCTTCAAAGCAGAGCTCACACCAATACTCCTCAAGCTCTTCAATGAAATTGAAAATGAAGGTTCTTTACCAAACTCATTCTATGAAGCCAGTATAACCCTCATCCCCAAACCAGACATAGATTCATCAAAGAAAGAGAACTACAGACCTATATCTTTGATGAACATCGATGCAAAACTTCTCAACAAAATACTGGCCAACCGTCTACAACAACTCATCAAAAAAATTATACACTATGATCAAACTGGATTCATCACGGGCAGGCAAAGCTGATTCAACACACGCAAATCAATTAATATAATTCAACACATCAACAGGAGCAAGGACAAAAATCACATGATTGTCTCAATAGACGCGGAAAAGGCATTTGACAAGATCCAACACCCCTTTATGTTAAAAGCTCTGGAGAAACTAGGAATCCATGGAACATTCCTCAATGTAATAAAGGCTGTGTATGAGAAACCTACTGCTAGTATTACACTTAATGGTGAAAATCTCAAGCCATTCCCTCTAAAATCAGGAATGAGACAATGATGCCCACTCTCTCCACTCCTCTTTAACATAGTACTAGAATTCCTAGCCAGTGCAATAAGGCAACAAGCAAGCATAAAGGGGATCCAAGTAGGGAAAGCGGAAATAAAACTATCCGTCTTTGCAGATGACATGATTCTGTATTTAAAGAATCCTATAGACTCTACTCCCAAGCTCCTTGAGCTGATCCAAAGCTTTGCAAGAGTAGCAGGCTATACAATCAACCCTCAAAAATCAACTGCCTTCCTTTAAGCCAACAGTGAGAGGAACGAGGCAATAATCAGGAAAGAAACTCCTTTCACAATAGCCTCAAAGAAAATAAAGTACCTAGGAATTAGCTTAACTAAGAATGTAAAGAACCTTTTTGACGAAAACTTTAAAACCCTGAAAAAGGAAATTAAAGCAGAACTAAGGAAATGGAAAATCCTCCCATGCTCCTGGATTGGAAGAATCAACATTGTGAAAATGACAATCTTGCCAATAGCTATATACAAATTCAATGCAATACCCATCAATATCCCAATGTCATTCTTTAAAGAAATAGAAGAGGCAATCCAAAATTTCATATGGAATAATAAAAAACCCCGTATAGCAAAAACACTACTTAGCAGAAAGAACAGCGCTGGAGGAATTTCAATTCCAAACTTTAGACTCTATTACAGAGCTATAATTCTCAAAACAGCTTGGTACTGGCACAGGAACAGGCCTGAAGACCAATGGAAGAGAACTGAGGACCCAGATATTAAACCACAGACCTATGGCCACCTAATCTTTGACAAGGGAGCCAAAAAATAGAATGGAGGGAAGACAGCCTCTTCTACAAGTTGTGCTGGCAGAACTGGTTAAGCACCTGCAGAAAACTAAACTTGGATCCTTCTTTGTCACCTTGCACTAGAATTAACTCCAAATGGATCAAAGACCTGGAGGTAAAAGCTGACACACTGAAAACATTACAGGAAGAAATAGCAGATACACTAGGCCTCCCTGGCACTGGTCGAAACTTTCTTAATAAGGACCAAGATTCACAACATATCAGAGAAAGGCTGGAGAAGTGGGACTGCATTAAACTGCAGAGCATTTGTATGGCAAAGACATAGCCAGTAAACTAATCAGGAAGCCTACAGAGTGGGAGAAGATCTTCACCAACCAAACAACGGACAAAGGCCTCACATCTAAAATATATCAACAACTCAAAAAATTGAATCACTCCAAAACTAACCTCCAAAGTAACAACCATCCCATTAAAAAATGGGCCAAAGACTTAAAGAGAGTCTTCTCTGAAGAAGAAACAAAAATGGCCTATAGACACATGAAGAAATGCCCAACATCTCTGGTCATAAAAGAAATGCAAATCAAAACAACTCTAAGATTCCACCTCTCTCCAGTTATAATGGCCAGGATCAGGAAAACGAATAATAACAGATGCTGGAGGGGATGTGGCCAGGAGGGATCACTACTACACTGTTGGTGGGAGTGCAAACTCGTTCGACCAGTATGGAAAGCAGTGTGGCAGTGCCTCAAAAGGCTACACATAGAACTCCCCTATGACCCAGCAATTCCACTACTTGGCATTTACCCAACCATCCAGAAACAAGGACATACTAAATCCACTAGCACAACAATGTCCATTGCAGCACTATTCACCATAGCAAAGATATGGAACCAACCTAGATGTCCCTCAGTTGATGAGTGGATCAACAAGTTGTGGTATATGTACACAATGCAATTCTATGCTGCTGTCAGAAAGAATGACATCACCCCATTTGTTAGGAAATGGCAAGACTTAGAAAAAATCATATTAAGTGAAGTAAGCCAGACTCAAAGGAACTTAGGCTCAATGGTTTCCCTCATTCGTCATAATCAGTAGAAACCTTGGGCTCTACTAGCAGAGATCGGCAATATAGCAAAATCTTGATACATAAGGCCATATAATGTGAAGCTAATTGAAAGGACCTCCAGGATATTGAAACCAAAGCCATATAATGAATGATTGTTGTCCTTAATGTACTATGTTGTCTGTCATCTCCTTTGCTGTCCCTTGGTTATCTCATATTGGTATAGTATCTCACTTTGTTATCTGATATATTGAATTTATTTGTATTTGGATATTTGAAATTTGATAGGGAAGGGGGGAAAACCAAGACGGGTGGGGGGTGTGGTGGGGAGGGAAATGGGTACCAAGACATGTGAAATGGTATCAATGTATGTGAATTAATGGGGATGGAAGGATTATATCTAACAGACATGTACAAAATATTCGACCCATCAACAACAAAATATGTGTTTTTTTCAGCAGCACATGGAACATTTTCCAAAATAGACCACATCTTAGGCCATAAAACAAACCTGGACAGATTCAGAAACACTGAAATTATTCCGTGCATGCTCTCAGACCACAAAGGCATCAGATTGGAACTTATCACCCATTTCCACCAACGAAATACCTGTAACTCATGGAGATTGAACAACGCATTGTTGGATCACCAATGGGTCATCAAAGAGATCAGAACAGAAATTCAACGGTTCATAAAATTAAACAATAAGGAGCACACAAAATTTCAGATCCTTTGGGACATGGCAAAGGCAGTACTCAGAAGAAAATTTATAGCTCTGAGTGCCTACAACAAAAAGTTGGAAAAATCGCAATCCAACAAGTTAATGTGTAACCTTAAGCTCCTGGCAAAAGAGCAAGACACCAACCCTAATCCCAGTGGAACGAAGCAAATTATTAAAATCAAAGCAGAATTAAATGATTTGGAATCCAAAAAAACTATAGAAAGAGTCAACAAGGAGTTGGTTTTTTGAAAGAATTAACAAATTGACAAACTCTTAGCAAATCTTACCAAAAAAAGAAGAGAGCATACCGAAATAAAATCGCAGACGAAAATGGTAATATCACAACAGAAATTACCCAGATCCACAGTATCATGAGGGACTATTTCTCAAACCGTTACGCCAACAATTTTGAAAACCTAGAACAATGGGTGAATTCCTAGCCAATATTAACATACCCACACTGAACCAAGAGGAACTAACTAAACAGGCCTATTTCAAGCACTGAAATAGAAATGACAATAAGAGACCTTCCACCTAAGAAAAGCCCAGGGCCAGATAGATTCACAGCTGATTTGTATAAGGTCTTCAAAGCAGAGCTCACACCAATACTCCTAAAGCTCTTCAACGAAATTGAAAATGAAGGTTCTTTACCAAAATCATTCTATGAAGTTAGTATAACCCTCATTCCCAAACCAGACAGAGATTCATCAAAGAAAGAGAACAATAAACCAATTTCTTTGAGGAATATCAATACAAAACTTCTCAACAAAACACTGGCCAACCATCTACAAAAACTCATAAAAAAGATTATACACTATGATAAAACAGGATTCATCACAGGGAAGCAAATCTGGTACAACATACACAAATCAATTAATATAATTTGACACATCAACAGGAGCAGGGACAAGATCACATGATTGTCTCAATAGATGCAGAAAAGGCATTTCACAATATTCAACATCCCTTTATGAAAAGCTCTGGAGAATGTAGGAATCCATGGAACATTCCTCAATATATTAAAGGCTGTGTATGACAAAACCACAGCTAGTATTACACTTAATGGCGAAAAGCTGAAGCCATCCCCTCTAAAATCAGGAATGAGACAAGGATGCCCACCCTCTGCACTCCTCTTTAACATAGTATTAGAATTCCTACCCAGTGCAACAAGGCAGGATGCAAGCATAAATGGATCGAAACAGGGAAAATGGAAGTAAAAACTTCGCTCTTTGCACATGAAATGATTCTGTATTTAAAGAATCCTATAGATTCTACTCCCAAGCTCCTTGCGCTGATTCAAAACTTTGGAAGGGTAGAAGGCTATAAAATTAACCCTCAAAAATCAACTGCCTTCCTTTACGCCAACAGTGAGAGGAAGGACGCAACTCCTTTTGCAACAGCCTCAAAGAAAATAAAGTTCCTAGGAATTACCTTAACTAAGAATGTAAAGGACATTTTTGATGAAATCTTTAAAACCCTGAAAAAGGAAATTAAAGCAGAACTGAGGAATGCTCCTGGATTGGAAGAATCAGCATGGTGAAAATCACAATCTTGCCAAGGGCTATCTACAAATTCAACGCAATACCCATCAATATCAAATCAGAGAAAGCCTGGAAAAGTGGGACTGCATTAAACTTCAGACGTTTGTATGATAAATGACATAGCTAGTAAACTAATTAGGAAGCCTACAGAGTGGGAGAAGATCTTCACCAACCATACAAGGGACAAAGGCCTCATATCTAAAATATATCAACAGCTCAAAAAATTGAATGACTCCAAAATAATCTCCAAAGTAACACCCAGCATATTAAGAAATGAGCCAAAGAGAGGAAGGAAGATGGCGCCGAGACAATAGGGACGCAGCCTAGCTCTCTCTGACAAAAAGAGAGAACCAGGGAGTCCCACGAGCCAACTACCTAAAGAAATCCACAACAACAAACTCAAAAGGCAACGGAGGAGGACTCAAATCGGAAAAGAAATCCAGATAAAGCTCATCAAACTTTCTCAAAGAATTCGGAATGTGAGGACCCCTCCCCCACCTCTCGCTGCCGGATCCAAGCCGCGAAAGCCGCAGAAAGCCGCGGATAGCGGCAGCTGGCACCGGACCAAGCCGCAAAAAGCGGCTTGAGCGGGTGCCGGCTCCTCGCTGGTAAAGGAGTGTGGCAGTGCCTCAAAAGGCTACACATAGAACTCCCCTATGACCCAGCAATTCCACTACTTGGCATTTACCCAACCACCCAGAAACAAGGCTATACTAAATCCACTAGCACAACAATGTTCGTTGCAGCACTATTCACCATAGCAAAGACATGGAACCAACCTAAATGTCCCTCAGTTGATGAGTGGATCAACAAGTTGTGGTATTTGTATACAATGGAATTCTGTGCTGCTGTCAGAAAGAACGACATCGCGCCATTTCTTAGGAAATGGCAAGACTTAGAAAAAATCATATTAAGTGAAGTAAGCCAGACTCAAAGGAACTTAGGCTCAATGGTTTCCCTCATTCGTCATAATCAGTAGAAACCTTGGGCTCTACTAGCAGAGATCGGCAATATAGCAAAATCTTGATACATAAGGCCATGTAGTATGAAGCTAATTGAAAGGACCTCCAGGATATTGAAACAAAAGCCATATAATGAATGATTGTTGTCCTTAATGTACTATGTTGTCTCTCATCTCCTTTACTGTCCTTTGGGTATCTAATATGGTTACAGTATCTCACTTTGTTAACTGATATATTGAATTTATCTGTATTCAGTTATTTGCAATTTGATAGGGAAGGGGGGAAACCAAGATGGGTGGGGGGGTGGGGGAGAGGGTAATGGGTACAAAGACATGTGAAAGGTATCAATGTATGTGAATTAATGCACCTTCTATCTGGCAAATATCATGTAACCCCTTTTATTAATTACAATAAAAAATTTAAAAAAATAAAAAAATATAATTGAGATATGAGGAGAAAAAAAAACAAATAAATGGCTGGGTGCATTTTCAAATTGTTCTTAATCACTTTACATTTTGTATATATACAGTTATATGTTTTATTTATACATATTTTTTGTTTTTATGTTATCAATTTTTGTTGTTACAGTTTATACCAAGAAGATATTATATTTCCAGTACTTTATCATTCATTATTTTAAACAGATTGAATTACTGTGTTCTACTTACTAAAAGAAACATATGACTCTTTAACACATATAATTACATAATGTCTGTCTTTCACATTCATTTTCACATTGTACTACACATTTTTTCACATTGTACTTTTCCTCTCACCTTTGTGTTTCCAATAGACATCTATTACATTAGTTTTATACTGGAAATATAATAATGTATTTTTCAAAAAAACCTATTGTGTTTATGTTTGTTTTAAATGGCACACTACTGAGCAAATATTTCTAAATTGTTAGCATTTTCCTTAAATATATGGTGACAATATTTCAGTTTCTATTGAAGTTCATATTTTACTTTCTGATTTATGCTAATAATTTATTAAATGTGGTTGGATTATTATTCACAAGTAATATAGTGATGTCCCATTTAGTAACAATCAATTCATACTCATCAGAACACATGAATTCCCAAATACCCAGTATTCATATGTCAATATGCATGTTGGCCATCAGAAAGGAAGGAAGGTTATCAAGTCTAATTAAGAGAATGACACGAGAGATGGTGCTTTAGATATCCCGTCAATGAGGTGCAAATGTTATAGTCATTAGAGAGAGGTGAAGTTCTGATGTTGACATTGGTGATAAGCATCAAAAAATGACAGACTATTCAAAAGTTTACTGCTCACTAAGATGAGGGCTCCCTGGCCAATCAATCTTGTAACATATATTCCAGGCTTTGTCTCACCTTGTTTTCATAAGAGGCACAAAAATAGAGCAAAACTCTGGTACTTTTAGGGTTAAATGATGTCACACAATTTTACTTTATACTGCCTGCTGTGAGGATACAGAAAGCCATATGCTCATGCACACTAGGAAAACAAATGAAATAAAAATAAAAGAAACTCTCTTAGACACAGAGTGTTAAGCTCAAATGAAATCCCTAGTATCAAGGTTGACGGAAATTACTAGAATCAGCAGAGCTCTATGGCTCACAACACTAATCCTAGTTATTCAGGGGACTGAGATCTGAGGTTCAAATACAGCCCTTGCAGGAGGTCCTGAGAAACTTACCTTCACTTAACCACCAGAGAACCAGATGTAGAGCTGTGGCTCAAAGTGGTAGGATACAAGCCTTAAGCCAAAAACCATTCAGGTAAAGGGTGTCTATTCCCTGATGACAAGCCTCAACCCAGAGAAAAGACTCAGAGAAGCAGTATGTTTCTTAAGCTAAAATTCCTGAAAACAAACAAGTCAGTGAAATGCTGGAGGCAGAGAGAAACAAATTTCAAAATATTCCATGAAAATTGCTGGTACTTCCAATAGACTCTACAAACTAAAACTTCACTCTAGAGATTAGCCTTGGTTGAGGTTAACCTGGCTACTGAGATTTGGGCTGCATAAATTCTAATATGGATGCTTGTAAATCATGCCTCTATTTGCTTGTTATGAAGCCAATGTCAAAGAAAAACCCTGGAATGAAAATCATGTAGCTTCAGATCTCTAAGCACATGTGTGCTATAGCATTGGCAGCTTTTCATTCACTCTAACCTGTATCCTAATCCAAATACAAAGCCTAACCCTAACCCTAAATAGAAACCTACACCGAGTCCTAACCCGATCCAAACTTGAACACAATTCCTAATCATACCCCTAAACCTAATTCTAAGCATAAACCTAATCCAAAGGCAAAACCTAACCCTAATCTAACCCAAACATGAACCCTAACTCGAACCCAAAACCAAACTTAAACCAAAACCAAAATCTAACTCTAACCTAAGACGAAAGTGAAAATTAACCCCAACCATAAGCCAAACTCTAATCCTAACGCTAACCTTAAACCTTACCCAAACCCTAAACCTATCACTAACCCTAACATAGACCCTAACCCTAACCCTAAAACAAACCTAATATAAAATCCTAACCCTCACTGGAACTTGAACCCAAACTCAACCCTAACCATAACCCTAACTGTAGTCCTAAACCTAACCCTAACCAGAACCCTAACCTTACCTGAATCCTAACCCAAACCCTAAAACAAACACTAACACAAACCTTAAACCTAACCCTAAGCCTAAGCAGTCACCTACCGCTAACCAGAACCTGAAAACGAACCTCACCCTCATCATAACCATAATCTGAACCCGAAATTAACCCTACCCTAACAATAATCCTAACCCTAACCCTAGCCTAAGCGTTATCCTAACCAGAGTCCTAACCCTAACCCCAACTAGAACTCAAATATGAAACCTAACCCTAACCCTAACTGTAATCCTAACCTGCATCCTACCACAGCATCCTAACTCTAACACAAACCCTAATCTGGCCCGAAACCAAAACCAAACCCTAACTTGAAACCTAACCCTAACCTGAATTCTAACCTGAAACCTAATGCGAACACAAAATCTAACTCTAACCTGAACACTAACCCAACCTTAACCCAAGCCTTAACCTAAACCCTAATCATCAGTGGAAACCTTACTCTAAACCTAACCCAAACTTGAACCCTAACTCTAAAGAGAACCCTAAAACAAACCCTAAACCTAAACCAAACCATAAAACAAACTGTAACCCTAAACATACCCATAACTATAAACCAAACCCTAACCCTAACTCTAACCCAACCCTAAACATAACCCCCATCCCAAACTCTAACCCGAATCCAAACCCTGACCCTAACACTAACCATAAGTCTAACCTGAATCCTAACACTAAAACAAACTCTAAACCTAGCCCTATCCCTTACAGAAACCTAACCTTAACTTGAAACATATTCTGAAACAGAACCATAACCCTAACCCGAAAGACAAACCTAAACCTAACCTAAACCCTACCCCTAAACAGAACCCAAAACCTAACTCTAACCCAAATCCTAAATCAAAACCTAACCCTAACCCGAAACCTAACCTTAACCATAATCCTAACCCCAACTTGACCCTAACCCGAAGGCTAACCGAATCCTAACCCTAACTGTAACCTGAACTTAACCCTAAACCTAAACCCAAAGCCTAACCATAAGCTGAACCAGGAATATATGCCAAACCTGATCCCTCACCCTAACCCTAACCCTATCCTGAACCCTAAACCAAACCCTAACAATAACCCAATGCCAAACTGTAAATCTTCCTCTAACCCTAACCCAAAGAGTAATCCTAAACCTAAACCTAACCCTAATCCGAACACTTACCCTAAGCAGAATCTGAACCCTAACCCTAAGTCTAACCCTAGCACTACCCCGAAAACTAAGCCTAAACCAAACCCTAATCGTAAACATAACCCTAACCCTAAACCTAACCCAAACCCTAACTCTACACCTAATTCTAAACCTAACCATAACCGTAACTCGAACCCAAACTGAACCCTAACCCATACACTAACGCTAACCTAACATGAAACCTATCCTTAACCTGAACTCAAAACCTAACCCAAACCATAACCCAACCTTTAAACCCTAAACCTAACCCTACCCCTAAACCAAAATCACCAAATCCTAACCATAACCCAAACGTGAACCCGAACTCTAATCCTATCCCTAAGCCTATGGCTAACCCTAATCCAACCTGAACCCAAAATCTAACCCTAACCATATCACTAACCAAAACCAAATCCTTACCCTAATCCTAACCATAACCTAACCGTAAACTGTACCTGAAACCTATCCTGAATCCTAACCTGAACCAAAATCCTAAACCTAACCATAACCCTAACCTGAGTTGTAACCCTAACTATAAACTGAAACATACACCAAATCCTAATTCTAGCCCCAAACTTAATCAGACCTGAACCCGAACCAAAACTTAACCAGAACAGTAACCCTAACTGTAATCCTAAACCTAAACAAAACCCTAACCCTAACCCAAACTGTAATTCTATCCCTAACCTGAACCCTTCACCACACACTAAAGCGAACCCTAAACCTGACCCGAAACCTAACCCTAACATTAACCCTAACACTTACCGTAATATGAACCTTAGCGTGAACCCTAACCCAAAGCCGAACCCTAAAGTGAACCGCAACATGAAAACTGTCTATAACCCTAATCTGAACCCGAACCATAACATTTACCTGAAGCCTAACCCTATCCCAAATGCTACCTCTAACCTGAACATGAATCCAGACCTGAAAACCAATCCTAACCTAAACGCTAGTCTTAACCCTAACGATATACCTAACCCAAACCCCAACACGAAAACTATCAGTAACTGTAACCCTAACACAAACCCTAACCCAAACATGAACCCAAACCCCAAACCCAACCTTAACCTGAACCCTAACACGAGCCCTAACCCTAACCTGAAACTGAAATCTAAACCCAAACCTAACCCGAATCCTACCCCTAACCATAACCCTAACACGAACCCAAAAACTAACCCTATCCAGAAACAAACCCTAACCCTAACCCTAAACCAAACTGTAATTCTATCACAAACCAGAACTCAAACCCTAACCCTATCAGTAACCCAAAACCTAAACCTAAACCAACCCTGAACCCTAACCCTAAACAGAACCCGAACCCTAACTCTAACTTAAATCTGAACCCAAAGCCGAATAATAACCCTAACCTAAAACCTACCTATAACCACAACATAACCATAATCTGAAACCTAAACTTAAGCCCTAACACTAACCTGAACACTAAACCTAAACCACCCGAATCTGAACCTAAAATCTAACGCTGACCCTAACCCTAACCTGAAACCTAATTTAAAACCTAACCATAATTCTAAACTGTAACCTATATCACATCCTAACCATAACCATAACCCTAAGGGGAACCTGAAACTAACCACCCGAATACGAATTAAAACCCTAAAGCGAATCCTAACGCTAACCGAACCCTAACCCTAACCCGAACCCGAACGGTAAACCTAACCCTAACAATAACCCTACCCCAAACCGAACTTGAATCCTAACCCTAAAACTAACCCCCTTCCTGAACCCCAACCTTAACACTAACCAGAACCCTAATTGGAATCTACCTCTAACCCTTAACCTAAGACTAAACCAAACCTCCACTTTAATAACCCTAAACCTAAACCAAACTCTAATCCTAACAATAGCCAGAACCCAAATATGAAACCGTAACTTAACTAGAAGCTGAAGCATATCCCTAACCCGAATGATAACACTAATCCTAACCCGATCCCTAACCCAAAACCTAAACCTTGTCTGAACCCAATCCTGAACCCCTATAGTAACCCTAACCCTAAATCTAAACCTAATCATACCCCAAACACTAGCCATAATCAAAACTAACCTGAACCCTAAACATGACCCTAACCTGAACTTTAACCCAAAAACTAACATGAACCCAAACCCGAACCCGAAAAGGAACACTAACAAATCCTAAACTTAAACCTAACCCTAACTCTAACCCAAAATCTAACCCTAACCCTAAAATTAACCGTTACTCAAACTCTAACCCAAAATCTATCCCTAACTATAACCCAAACCCCAGACCTAACCTGAAAGCTAACCCGAACGGGAACCATAATCCTAACGCTTAACATATCCTGAAACCTAACCCTAACCCTAACCCTTAACCAAAACCTACACTGAATCCTAACCCTATCCCTAACTTAAATACAAACCCTAATCCTATCCCTACACCTAACTGTAAATTTAACCATAAATCTAATATTAATCCTTATCTAATACCTATCCCAAACCCAAACCCTAACCCTAACACTAACCTCAACCCAAAACCTAACCAGAACGTAACCCAAAACTTAAACCCAACCTTAATATTAAGGTAAACTGAACACTAAACAAAAACCTATACATAACCGTAACATTGATTCGAACAGTACTCCACTCCTGAAATCTAATCCTAACCCTACCCTAAACCTAACACGAAACTAACCCTAACCCTAATCTGCATCCGAACTTATCTCAAATACAAACCCTTACCCAATAACTAAACTGAACCTGAAAACTCAGAATAACCCTAAACCTAATGTGAATACTAACCTGAACTCTCAATCTAACCCAGACCCGAACACTGTCCCTAACCTTAACCAAACAGGAAACTGAAACCACAAATTCTACATTATTCTGAAGAGCCTGGTGGCCCTTGCCAAAAAAGCCAGCCTCTGGCGATTCCTGAGCTCAAAGGAACACAACTGTGGCCCACACACGGAGACAAGGCACATCTTCTGCCAGGTGGACAAGGATCTGCTCTATGCCCAGTGCTCCCGCTCTCAGGAGCATGAGTCTCACAGCCAACAGCCTGAGGAAAGGGCTGCTGAAGAGCAGCAGGAGGACATTTCCAAGCTGATTCCAACCATCTGCAACAAGATACAAGAAAACCAGAGGAACATTCACAAGAACAGGAGACTCATCATCCAGTGGGTTCGCTATGTGAACCTGTACCACCAAGGAGGTTTTTACAATGCTAGATCAGGAATGCTACGAGGAGGAAAAACAGCATTCAGAGAGACTTCTCAGCCAAGGAAGACAGGGTTTATGGCAACTCTGCCAAATGGAGACCCAGATGACTCAGAAGAGGCGCCAGCTCAGAGAAACCTACCAGGAGCTGATCCAGATGTACCAAAGCCAGACCTGGAACTTCTCCAGGCTGTCGACTTGACACTGGAGAGTTGTAAGGGAGTACTGGCCTTCGTGCCTGGCCCTCTGAGGCCACAGCTCCGTGCTCTTCCAGTCTCTGAAATACTGGAGACACTCAACCAGTACCGAATGGGCATTTCCTTGTGAGAGGCTGCCCTCAATCAAGATGAGCTGCAGGCTCCTCCGCAAGAGGTTGGAGCCGCCCTCACCCTCAACCTCACCCTCACACTCACTTTAACCCTCACCCTAACCCTAATCCTCATGCTCACCCTCACCATCACCCTCACCCTCACCCTAACCCTATGCCTAACCCTCACTTTCACCCTCACCCTCACCCTAACCCTATCCCTAAACCTCATTTTCACCCTCACCCTCACCCTCACACTCACACTCACACTAACCCAAACACTAACCCTAACCCTCACCTTCACCATCACCCTCACCCTCAACCTCACCCTCACCCTCACCCTAACCCTAACCGTAACCCTAACCCTAACCCTCTAACCCTAACCCTAACACTAACACTCTAACCCTAAGCCTAACCCTAACCCTAACCCTGACGCTCACCCAACGCTCACCCTCACCGTCACGGTCACCGTCACATTAACCCTAACCCTAACACTAACCCCATCCTCACCTTAACCCTCACCCTCACCCTCATCTTCACCCTCACCCTCACCTAACCCTAAGAAAAACCCTAACCCTCACCCTCACCCTAACCGAGAGTCACACCCTAACACTAACCCTAAATCTAACCCTAAACCTAACCCTAAACCTAACCCCTACCCTCACCCTCACCCTCACCATCACACTCATCCCTCAACATCAGCCTCACCCTCACCCTCACACTCAACCTAACCCTCACTTAATCCTAACCCTAACCCTAACCTTAACCCTCACCCTCACTCTACCCTCACCCTCACCCTCAACATCACCCTAAACCTCACCCTATCCCTAACCCTAACCCTAATGCTAACCCTAACCCTAACTCCAACCCTCACCCTCACCCTAACCCTAAACCTAACCTTAACTCTACCTAACCCTCACACTCACCCTCATGCTCACACTTACCCTACCCCTCACGACACCCTCAACCTCAAACTCACCCTTACCCCAACCCTAACCTTCAACCTCACCCTCACCCTCACACTAACACTCACCCTATCCCTAACCCTAACCCTAAACCTAACACTAACCCTAAATGACACGGTCAGCCTCACCCTCAACCTCACCGTAAAACTAACCCTAACCATAACCATAACCCTAACGCTAGCCCAAACCCTCTAACCCTAACCCTAACCCTCAATCCCTAACCCTAACCCTAACCCTAACCCCCTAGGCCTAATCCTAAACCACTTACCCTAATACTTACCCTCTAACCCTAACCCTCACCATAACCTTAACCCTAACCCTAACCATAACCCTAACCCTAATCCTAACCCTAACCCTCACCCTCACCGTAAACCCATCCTAACCCTAAACCTAACCCTAACCCTAACCCCTAAACCTACCCCTAACCTTAACCCTAACCCTAACCCTCACAATCTACCTCTCCCTCAACCTAACCCTAACCCTAACACTAAACCTAACCCCAAACCCTAACACTAACACTAACCCTAACCCCATCCCTCTAACCCTAACCCTAACCCTAACCCTAACCATACCCCTAACCCTAACCCAAACCCTAACCATAACCACACCCTAATCCTACCCCTAAATCTAACCCTCTAACCATAACTCCAACCCTTCTTTCACCCTCACCCTCACCCTAGCCCTAACACCTAACCCTAAGCCTAACCCTAACCCTAACCCAAACCCCAAATCTGACCCTAAACCTAACCTTCTAACGCTAAACATAACCCTAACCCTAACCCTCTAAACCTAACCCTAACCATAACCACAACCCTAAACATAACCATGACCCTAACCATATCTATAACCCTGTAAACCTAACCCTAACCATAACCGTAACCCTAACCCTCACCCTCACTCTCACCCTAAACCTAACCCTAACCGTAACCCTAACCCTCTAACCCTAACCCTAACCCTCTAACCCTAAGCCTAACCCTAACCATAACCCTCACGCTCACCCAACCCTCACCCTCACCGTCACCGTCACCCTAACCCTAACCCTAACACTAACCCCACCCTCACCCTAACCCTCACCCTCACCCTCATCCTCACCCTCACCCTCACCCTAACCCTAACCCTAAAACTAACGCTAAACCTCACACTCACCATCACCATCATCATCACCCTCACCCTCACCATCACCCTCATCCTCACCCTAACACTAACCCTAAATCTAAACCCTAACCCTAACTCTATCTCTCTAACCATAACCCTAAACCTAACCGTAACCCTAACGCTCACCCTCAACCTCACCCTCACACTAACACTAACCCTAACCATAACCCTGAAGCTAACCCTCACCCTCACCCTAAACCTAAACTTAACCCTATCCCTCTAACCCTAACCCTAATACTAACCCTAACCCTCACCCTCACCCTCACCGTCACCCTCAACCTAACACTAACCCTTAACCTAACCCTAAACCTAACCCTAAACCTAACCTTACCCTCAGCCTCACTCTCACCCTCACACTCATCCCTCAACATCACCCTCATGCTCACCCTAAACCTAACCCTAATCCTAACCCCTAAACTTAACCCTATCCCTGTAAACCTAATCCTAACCCTAAGCCTAACCCTAAACTTCACCCTCACCCTCACCCTCACATTCACACTCACCCTAACCCTCACCCTAATCCTAACCCTAACCCTAACCCTCACCCTACCCTCACCCTTACCCTCACCATCACGGTAAACCTCACCCTATCCCTAACCCTAACCCTAACGCTAACCCCAACCCTAACTCCAACCCTCACCCTCACCCTAACCCTAAACCTAACCTTAACTCTAAACCTAACACTCACACTCACCCTCACGCTCACTCTCACCCTAACCCTCACGGTCACCCTCACCCTCAAACTCACCCTCACCCTAACCCTAACCCTCAACCTCACCCTCACCCTCACCCTCACACTAACACTCACCCTATCCCTAACCCTAACCCTAAACCTAACACTAACCCTAAACCTCACGGTCAGCCTCACCCTCAACCTCACCCAAAAACTAACCCTAACCCTAACCATAACCCTAACACTAGCCCAAACCCTCTAACCCTAACCTTAACCTTAACGCTCTATCCCTAACCCTAACCCTAACCCTAAACCCCTAGGCCTAATCCTATCCCTCTAACCCTAACCCTTACCCTCTAACCCTAACCCTCACCATAACCCTAAACCTAACCATAACCCTAACCCTAAAGCTAACCCTAACCCTCACCCTCACCCTCACTGTAAACCCACCCTAACCCTAAACCTAAAGCTAACCCTAACCCTAACCCCTAACCCTAAACCTCACCATCTCCCTCTCCCTCAACCTAACCCTAACCCTAACGCTAAACCTAACCCCAAACCCTAACACTAACACTAACCCTAACCCCATCTCTCTAACACTAACCCTAACCCTAACCCTAACCCTCACCATGTAAACCAAACCCTAACCCTAACCCTAACCCTAACCCTAACCCTAACACAAACGCTAACCCATAAACTAACCCTAACTCTTACCCACCACACCCTAACCCTACCCCTAAATCTAACACTCTAACGCTAACCCAACCCTACCTTCACCCTCACCCTCACCCTCACCCTAACCCTAACCCTAACCCTAACCTCTAACCCTAACACTAATACAAACACCAAACCTGACCCTCAACCTAACCTTCTAACGCTAACCCTAACCCTAACCCTAACCCTCTAAACCTAACCCTAACCCTAACCATAACCCTAAACATAACCATAACCCTAAACATATCTATAACCCTCTAAACCTAACCATAACCATAACCGTAACGCTAACCCTCACCCTCACCCTCACCCTAACCCTAATCTTAACTCTAACCGCAACCCACCCCTCACACTCACCCTCACCCTCACCCTAAACCTAACCCTAATCCTCACTCTCACCCTTACCCTCACCCTCACCTTAATCCTAACCCTAACCCTAACCCTAGCCCAAACACTCTAACCCTAACCCAGAACCCTACACTAACCCTCTAACTCTAACACTAACCCTAACCCTCTAACTCTAACCCTAACACTAACGCTAACCCTAACCCTAAACCTCAAACTCACCCTCACCCTCACCCTCACACTCACCCTAACCCTAACTCTAACTCTAACCCTCACACTCACACTCAACCTCACCCTCACCCTGAACCTCACGCTCACCCTCACCTAACACCAACTCTAACCCTAACATTAACCCTCACGTTCACCATCACCCTCACCCTCACCCTAACCCTAACCTAAACATAACGCTCACCTTCAACCTCACCCTCACCCTAACCCAAACCCTAACCCTAACCCTCACACTCACACTCAACCTCACCCTCACCCTCAAACTCACCCATAACCTAACACTAACCCTAACCCTGACCCTCACCTTCACTATCACCCTCACCCTCACCCTAACCCTAACCCTAACCGTCACCCTCACCCTCAACCCTAACCCTCACTCTCAAACCTCACCCACACCCTCACCCTAACCCTCACCCTCACCCTAACCCTAACCCTCACTCTCATCCTCACTCTCACCCTCACACTCACTCCTAATCTTAACCCTAACCCTAACCCTAACTCCTAACCCTAACCCTCACCCTAACCCTCACCCTCAAAGCCGAACCCTAACCATAACCCTAACCCTCTAAGCTTAGCCCTAACCCGACCCTAACCCCTAACTCTCACCCTCAACATCACCCTAAACCTAATCCTAACCCTAAACCTAACCCTCACCCTCACCTTCACCCTAACCCTCAAAATAACCCTAACCCTATCCTTCACCCTCACCCTCACCCTGAATCTAACCCTAAACCTATCTCTAACCCTAAACCTCACCCTCGCCCTCTCCCTCACCCTCACTCTAACACTAACCCCTAACCCAAACATAACACTAAACCTCACCCTAACTCTCCCCTAATTCTAACCCTAATCCTAAACCCTCACCTACCCTAACCCTCAACATAATACTAACCCTAACCCTAACCCTAAACCTAAATCTAACCCTAACATTCACCCTCATCCTCACTCTCAACCTCACCCTCACAATCACCCTAATCCTAACCCTAAACCTAACCCTTACCCTAACCCTCTAACCCTAAAACTAACCATAACCCTTACCTCTAACCCTAACCCTAACCCTATCCCTAACCCTAACCCTAACCCTAACTCTCACCCTCAACCTCACCCTCATCATAACCCTAACCCTAACCCAGACACTAAACCTAACTCTAACCGTAAGCCTAACCCTTAACCTCACCCTAACCCTAAACCTAACCCTCTAAGCCTAACCCTAACACTAACCCTAAACCCAAACCTAACCCTATCCTCTAACCCTAATCATAACCCTAACCCTAACCCTCACCCTCACCCTCACCCTTACCCTGAACCTAACCCTTTTCCTAACCCTCAACCTCACCCACAACCTCACCCTCACCCTAACCTCACCCTAAACCTAACACTAACCCTAACCCTAACCCTAAACCTCACCATCACCCTAACACTAACCCTAACCCTAACCCTAACCCTCACCCTCACCTCACCCTCACCCTAAACCTAACGGTAACCATAACCCTAAGCCCTAAACCTAACCCTAACACTAAACCTAACCCTAACCCTAACCCTAACCGTAACCCTAACCCTAACCCTCTAACCCTAACCCTAACAATAACCATAAACCTAACCCTAAACCTCACCTCACCCTAACCTTAACCCTACCCCTAACACTAACCTAACCCTAACCTTAACCCTAACACCTAACACTACCTCATCCTCACTCTCGCCCTCACCCTCAACCCTAACAGTAACCCTAAGTGTATAATCCTAACTCTAAACTTAACCGTCACCCTCACCATCAACTTCACCCTCACCATCACCCTAACCCTCATCTCACCCTCACCCTAACCCTAACCCTCACCCTAATCCTAACCCTAAATATAAACCTAAACCTCACTCTTACCCTCAACCTCACCCTAACACTAACCCTAACCATAACCCTAAACCTAACCCTATCCTCACACCCCTTACCCTAACCCTAACCCTAACTCTAACCTTAGACCTATCCCTAACCCTAATCCTAACCCTAACCCTCACCCTCTAAAGCTAACCCTAACCCTAACCCTCTAAACTTAACCCTAACCTAACCCTCTAAACCTAAACCTCACCCCTCATCCTCAATCAGCCATTACCCTAATCCTAACCCTAAGCCTAAACCTAACCCTCACCCTCACCTTCAGCCTCATATTCACCCTCAACCTAACCCTAACCCTAACCCTCACCCTCATCCTCACCCTCACCCTCAACCTCACCCTCACCCTCAACCTCACCCTCACCCTAACCCTCACCCGTCACCTTACCCTCACCCAAACCAAAACCCTCAATCTAACCATAACCCTCACTCTAACCCTAAACTTAACCCTCACTCACAATGTCACCCTAAACCTCACCCTAACCCTAACTGTAACCCTAACACTCACCCTCACCCTCTCCCTCACCCTCACCCTCACCCTAACCATAACCCTAACCCTGACCCTCTTACCATAACCATATCCCTAACGCTAACCCACTAACCCTAACCCTTACTCTAACACTAACCCCTAACCCTCATCCTAACCCTCACCCTAATCCTCACCCTCACCCTAAACCTAAACCTAACCATAAACCTAACGCTAAACCTCACCCTAATCCCAAACCTAACCCTAAACCTAACCCTCACCCTCACTCAACCCTAACCCTGAACCTAACCTTCACCCTCACACTCACCCTAACCCTAACCCTCACCCTAACCCTAACACCAACCATAACCCTAACCCTCACCCTCAACCTCTCAATCACCCTCACCATAACCCTAACCCTAACCCCCTAACCCTATCCCTAACCCTAACCCTAACCCTAACCGTAACCCTCACCCTCACCGTCACCCTAACCCTAACCCTAACCCTATTCCTAACCCTCAACCTCACCCACACCCTCACCCTAACCCTCACCCTAACCCTAATATCAACCATAACCCTAACCCTCATCCTCAACCTCTCCCTCACCCTCACTATAACCATAACCCTAACCCTAACCCATAATCCTAACCCTAACCCTAACCCTAACCGTAACCCTCACCCTCACCGTCACCCTAACCCTAACCCTATTCCTAACCCTCAACCTCACCCACACCCTGACCCTAACATTCACCCTAACCCTAACCCTAACCATAAACCTAACCCTCACCCTCACCCTAAACTAACCCTAACCGTAACCCTAACCCTCACCCTCACCCTCACCTTCACCCTCACCCTCACCCTAACAATAACCCTAACACCTAACCCTAACACTAACACTAACCCTAACCATAACCCTAACCCTCTAACCCTAACCCTAACCGTAACCCAACCCTATAACCCTAACCCTAAACCTAAACCTAAACCTAAGCCTAACCCTCACCCTCACTCTCAACCTCACCCTCACCCTAACCCTGACCCTCTAACCATAACCATAATCCTAACCCTAACCCACTAACCCTAACCCTCACCCTCACCCTAACCCTAACCCTGACCCTAACCCTACTCTCTACTCCTCAGCCTCACCCTCACCCTCACCCACCCTAACCCTCACCCTCACTCTAACCCTAAACCAGACCCTAACACTCACCCTCACCCTCACCCTGACACTCACCCTAACACTAAACCTAACACTCAACCTCACCCTAACCCTCACCCTAATCCTAACCCTCATCCTAATTAAGACCCCTCACTCTAACCTTCAACATAACACTAACCCTAACCAAACCCTCACTCTCACCCTAACCCTAATCCTAACCCGAACCCTAACCCTAAACCCGAACCCTAACTCTCTAACCCTAACCCTAACGATAACCCTCTAACCCTAACCCTAAGCCTAACCCTAACCCTAACCCTCCTAACCCTAACCCTAACCCTAACTGTAACCCTAACCCTCTAACCCTAAGCCTAACCCTAACCCTCTAACCCTAACCCTAACCCTAACCCAAACCCTAACCCTCTAACCCTAACCCTAACCCTAACCCTCTAACCCTAAACCTAACCCTAACCCTCTAATCCTCTAACCCTAACCCTAACCCTCACCCTCACCCAGCCGTTACACTAACCCTAACCCTAAACCTTAACCTAACCCTCACCTCAGCCTCAAATTCACCCTCACCCTCAACCTCACCCTAACACTAACACTCACCCTCAACCTCAAGCTAACCCAAATCAAAACCCTCAACCTAACCCTAACCCTCACTCTAACCCTAAACTTAACCATCACCCTCAACCTCTAAACCTAACCATAACCCCAAA